>NC_133370.1:42937154-42954518 GCF_049309525.1 Garra rufa
AATCATTCTAATATTCTGATTCACTCAAAAAACATTTATTATTATTGTTGAAATCAGCTGAAAATAATTTTGTTCAGTTTTTTGATGAATAGAAAGTTCAGAAGAACGACATTTATCTGAAATAGAAATCTTTTGTCTTTATCATCACTTTTGATCAATTTAAAGCATCTTTTCTAAATAAAAGTATTCATTTTCAGTATCATTACTCTAGTTGAGTACATTTTGTAAGGATTCTTTGATGAATAGAAAGATCCAAAGATCATTATTTATATTAAATAAAAAGCTTTTGTAACATTATACACTATACCTTTCAAAAGCTTGGTGTCAGTGTATATATATATATATTAGTGGTGGGCCGTTAACGTGCTGCGTTAACGTGAAACTCTTATCGCGCGATAAAAAAAATATCGCCGTTAATCTATTCTCAAATTTGGGTTGGGAGCTGGGTCTAAACTACGCAAGCTATGATGACTTTCACCTTGACAGTTTAACGCGGATGTATACCGAAGACTATAGTTGCGCGTTTAAGTCTCCTCCGCCAAAACACAGACGGGGTTGCGTTGTCCTCCATTCATAAAAACCGAATCTACTATAGCGAAATGCCACGTAAATTCGTCGTTTTTTGGATTCATAAATCAAATGTTGGTCAGTCACTTAATTCAAATCGCGATATGGACTAGTGTATGTGAAAACTGAAATGCAAAAAGACCGTTTTAATATGAATCCGATATGTTCCGTTTGCCTAGCTGTGTGTATGCATTGCGGAGACGAGCTTTTACTACACGCATATACTGAAACACACGTGACGCTCCCGGTAATTTTTGGCATTTTCATCTCACATGAACAGATAAACTCAATCTCCCAAACTGCTGTGAGTGTCACTTTTACCGTTTCATTTCAGAAAACTAGCATCATATCATACTGTATGACACAGAAACTTCACGGCAACCTGTCAAAATAAAAGTACGGTGTAACATGTAATGGGCTGGGTAGGTGTTGACGTTAAAAAAAAACACAATCTAATAGGGAGAAAAAATAATTTCATTGTTAGTTAGTTAGTAAACACAAGTACATCTAATTGAACATAATTTATTTTTATCAACAAATTATCATAGAACAGCTTTATGAGCTTTATGATCCATTCTCAAAGACTTTAAGTCATTATTTGGGTAGCACACATATTCTGAATGCCTTCAGCAGAATTCAAATTAGCCATTTTAATCTAGATTAATCTAGATTAATTCCAAGATTTAATCTAGATTAATCTAGATTAAAAAAATTAATCTATGCCCACCCCTAATATATATATATATATATATATATATTTTTTTGTTTTCCTTTTTTTTTTGAGAAAATAATTTTTCAAGATTTTTTGATAAATACAAAGTAAAAAAGAACAGCATTTATTTGAAACAGAAATCTATAATATTATTGTCTTTACTGTCACTTATGATCAATTTAATACATTCTTACTGAATAAATGTCGGCAAGTATTAATGACTAATAATTAATAAATAGTAATTATTTACAAATATTTTAATAAACAGTAGAATTACAAATAGCATGCAGCAGTAGATATTTCTAATAGTAATAAATGCTACATTATTGTCACAAGGCAAGCTGACTCCAAGCTTTTGAATGCTATAGTGTATAATGTTACAAAAGCTTTTTATTTCAGATAAATGCTGATCGTTGGATATTTATATTTATCAAAAAATTACTCAACTGGAGTAATGATGCTAAAAATTCAGCTTTGATTTTATAATATATAAATATTATAGAAATCAGTTAGTAAAAATATTTCATGATATTACTGCTTTTACTGTATTTTGGATCAAATAAATGCTGGCTTGGTAAGTAGAAGAGACATCTCTAAAAACATTACAAATCTGGCTGTTCAAAAACTTTTGACTGGTAGTGCATAAAAGCCACACAAACTTTGACTTTTGACTTTGTTGAATTGTGTGTTCAGAGGCTTTCTAGTAGAGTGTAATGTGGGTGGACTGGTCCGTCATACCTCTCTCCCCCAGGCTGGCCGCGGCCCACAGCTTCACCTCTGCTAATCAGAAGCTCTCATCATCACGGCAGTGTAGTTTCCAGGGAACTGGGTCAAACTGGCTTCGCTCCAACATTCAGCACTACTGAGTCTCCTTAGAAGCACTGCTGACTGGGCTGCAACTCAAAGCTACAGAAAAATCAATGCAGACCCATCTTTCACTCAAATTCCTAATGTCTGCCAAGCAGATTCATCATTTTTTACTTGCCTTTTCACCTTAAACACCTAGAATATTAACAATTTTTGAGTGCTTCATTTAAATTGATTGATTTTATTATTGATTTACATATTTCCTTCCAATGGTTACTTCAAAGTCATTCCAGCTCAGAATTTTTTTTCAAATAAAAATGTAAATACAGTGGTGTGAAAAAGTGTTGGCCCTCTTAATGATTTTTTATTTTTTTGCATGTTTGTCACACTTTCAGATGTTTCAGATCATCAAACAAATTTAAATATCAATCAAAGATAACACAAGTAGGATCTATCAGTCTGGAAAAGGTTATAAAGCCATTTCTAAAGCTTTGGGACGCCAGCGAACCACATTGAGAGCCATTATCCACAAATGACGAAAACATGGAACAGTGGTGAACCTTCCCAGGAGTGGCCGGCCGACCAAAATTACCACAAGAGCGCAGCGACGACTAATCAAAGAGGTCACAAAAGACCCTACAACAACATCTAAAGAACTGCAGGCCTCTCTTGCCTCAGTTAAGATCAGTGTTCATGACTCCACCATAAGAAAGAGACTGGGCAAAAATGGCCTGCATGGCAGAGTTCCAAGACGAAAACCGCTGCTGAGCAAAAAGAACATAAAGGCTCATCTCAGTTTTGCCAGAACACATCTTGATGATCCCCAAGACTTTTGGGAAAATACTCTGTGGACTGACGAGACAAAAGTTGAACTTTTTGGAAGGTGTGTGTCCCATTACATCTGGCGTAAAAGTAACACAGCATTTCAGAAAAAGAACATCATACCAACAGTAAAATATGGGGGTGGTAGTGTGATGGTCTGGGGCTGTTTTGCTGCTTCTGGACCTGGAAGACTTGCTGTGATAATTGGAACCATGAATTCTGCTCTCTACCAAAAAATCCAGAATGTCCGGCCATCTGTTTGTGACCTCAAGCTGAAGTGAACTTGGGTTCTGCAGCAGGACAATGACCCAAAACACAGAAGCAAATTCACCTCTGAATGGCTAAAGAAAAACTAAATGAAGACTTTGGAGTGGCCTAGTCAAAGTCCTGACCTGAATCCTATTGAGATGCTGTGGCATGACCTTGAAAAAAAAGGTGGTTCTTGCTCGAAAACCCTCCAATGTGGCTGAATTACAACAATTCTGCCAAGATGAGTGGGCCAAAATTCCTGCACAGCGCTGTAACAGACTCATTGCAAGTTATCGCAAAAGCTTGATTGCAGTTGTTGCTGCTAAGGGTGGCCCAACCAGTTATTAAGTTTAGGGGGCAAACACTTTTTCACACAGGGCCATGTGGGTTTGGATTTTGTTTTCCCTTCATAATGAAACTTCATTCAAAAACTGCATGTTGTGTTTACTTGTGTTATCTTTGATTAATATTTAAATTTGTTTGATGATATGAAACATTAAAGTGTGTCAAACATGCAAAAAAATCAGGAAGGGGGCCAACACTTTTTCACACCACTGTATCATCCAGCAAGGATGCACTAAATTGAAACAAAACAAAACAAAAAAGCCACAAAAAAAGAAAATCCTGAATAATACATGTATAGTGTATAACGGTCTCTACAAAAAAATTAGGCAGCGCAGCTGTTTTTAACACCAAATCAATATATTAGTTTGATTTCTGAAGGATCATGTGACACTGAAGACTGGAGTAATGATTCAGAAAATTCAGCTTTGCCTCACAGAAAATAACATACATTTTAAAATATTCATTATATGCTATATTCAGTTTCAGTATGGCAGTAGTCCATCCACTGCAACATTGCATTCAGATCTGACGTCATTCTGAAATGGAAAACTCACTGTAGTGTACATCAAACAGACAGTTCTCTATGGATTAACTCCATGCATGTTTTTTCCTCACTGAATATAAAATGAGTAAAATGGGTTTTTACATTTTTTACTCTGACATAAATAGTTGATTGCAAATTAAGTGTAACATCAGTTTAAGTAAGCAAAGGTTGAATGTGGGCTGCTCTGGCCCAGAAAAGGCAAATTCTGATCTGAAACAGGGTCAGGCCGTGAGGAATATATATCACTGTTTTTTTTTTGTACTGTATGGTAAAGTGCTGTAGGGATTTTGCTTCCTGACTAGAATAAATGAATCATCTAAATGGAGGGAGTTTTGGCACACTGATGATAATTGCCTGTTCCCACGCATTAATCTGAACTTAATCTAGGCTAATCTCAAGCCAGAGGCCTTTATACTGGAGCTGCGCACATCATTCACAAGCCTCATGTGCAGGCGTCAAATAGAGGACTACACTGTGAAATAAAATGCATTCACACCTTCATTTAAAGTACATTTCAGAAATCAAAATTCCAAATTAAATTTTGATTTAGTAACATTTAAAAATTCAATTCAGTTTAATTCGGTTTTGACCTGGTGAAAAGTAAGCTTATTAAGTCATCATAACGTAATGTTTTTCAAATAAGACCATATTGTATTGGATGAATAACTTCTTATTAATGAGTGAATGCACAAAAATGTAAAAACTTTGGATGTTATTACTATGTTACTACTACACTTTTTAATTTATTTTTTATTTTTAAAACATTACCTTATTTTGCATTGCAGTGGATTTGCAGTTGTTGATGTTTAAACATTTTGCAAAAAAAGAAAACAATTGTCCATAAGAAATTTTATGATAAATTTTATTTGCATATATTGTTGTATGAAATTTATCAGAATATACTGTGTGAGAATTACTTATACTTTTTCTAAAATGTGGACAATGTTCAAACTTCTGCTTACCTCTGAATGATGAACAACTTCCCATTGAGTATATCGAGGCCTCATTTGCAATGCTTGCCTTATTTATTTACCTATTTACCTATATTAATTACCTATTATTACACAACATTTTTTATGTATATGACCAAATTATCTGACTACAGAAGAAATTACTCAACCGTTCAATAGCACATTCACCGTAATCACCGTAATTTCATGTCTCCTTTCTTATCATGCTTCTCCTGTGTTCCACTTATCTCAACTCTGAAATCTGTTTCTCAGAGATCCAATTAAAATCTTGCCTTTGATCAGCAAGTCCTTCAATCTATCTTTACGTGATCTCTTAAGATCCCTCTATTACATTTGCTGCTCTGCTGATCTTATTTTGAATTCTCTGTGTGTTTCAATTGGGATTTAAATAGATAGTTGACTCCAAAACGAACAATTATTCACCCACATTTCATCCCAAATTTATACGACTCTCTTCCTTCTGTGAAACATTAGATTTTTTTTTTTTATCCATAGCGGACATCAATCATGTGCTTAGTATTCAGGGTTTCACAGGATCGCTCTTAGGTTCTCTTGCTCTTCTCACAAGGCGGGTAACTTTCTGAGCCTTTGTGCTTTGTTTCACCGCTTCCTCTCAGATGCTGTCTGTCTGTACCACATCTTCTTATGAAAACATCTTTACTCCTGTTAGAAGCCAAAAAATGTGGGAGGGATGATAATATCATCATACAGTACAAATGAAATTTAATATTTCAAAAAATAAAAAATAAATTACATGTACCTCTAACAAACAGCTGCTGATAGTTAACTTGGCTTCACTCACCCAGTTGTGTTGTTTACTGTGGTAATCTTTTGTATTTATAGTTTTGAATTAAATGAAAAGTTTGGGGTCAGTAGGATTTCTTTGTTGTTGTTTTTGAAAAATGGGAAATGTTTTTACATCTTATTAACTGTTTTTTATTTGAATATATTTTAAAATGAAATGTATTTCTGTGATGAATTCAGCATCATTACTCCAGTAATCAGTGTCACATGATCCTTTAGAAATCATTCTAATGCAATTCTATTGCAATACTCATACAATTGTAAAAGTAAAAAAAAAAGTCAAAAGTTTACATATACATTTCAGAATCTGCAAAATGTTAATTATTTCACCAAAATAAGAAGGATCATACAAAATGCATGTTATTTTTATTTAGTACTGACCTGATTAAGATATTTAACATACAGTAAAATACATTTACATATAGTCCATAAGAGAAAATAAAAGTTGAATTTATAAAAATGATCCTGTTCAAAAGTTTACATACACTTGAAAAAATTATAATTTTGACCCATGCACTATTGCCACAAATATACCCATGCTACTTAAGACTGGTTTTGTGGTCCAGAATTACAAATAACATAACATTTCACTTTCAAAACATTTAAAACAGTGCAAACTGGATGGTGAGTTCATCATTAAAATGAAAAAAGTCTTTTTTACACACTTTGAAAGAGCTACCACTATGCAGGAAATGTGGTTGATGGCTCAGACAGTCATTCAGTTCTAATTGGACATTTCTTGATCAAGTCTGTGTTTTCTCATCCTCAGATGCCAGGTCTTGCTCACCGGGGGAGTTCCAGTGTCGTAACCGTAAATGTTTAGCCCCAGTCTACGTGTGTGATGGCGATGACGACTGTGGAGACGGCAGCGATGAGGAGAAGTGCTCTCCACCCACCTGTGGGCCACACGAGTTTCGCTGTAACAGCTCAGAGTGTGTGCCACAGCCCTGGACCTGCGACGGCGATCCTGACTGCGCTGACGGCTCTGATGAGTGGGCGGGGCGGTGTGGGGGCGTGTCTGGACGTCCGGCTCCGCCCCCTACCCGGAGACTGCAGTGCGGTGCTGGAGAATTTCGTTGCAGCAGTGGAGAGTGTGTGAAACTTGCCTGGAGGTGCGACAGAGACCCTGACTGCAAGGACAAGTCAGATGAGGCTGACTGCCGTGAGTGTGCACTCTAACTTACTTCCTGTAGAAAGTCCTTGAATGTCGCTACTTTTTTTTATTAAAAACAGGCAAATAATGACTGAATTTAACTACTTAAGCTAATGTGAAAAATCTAGAGATATTCATTCATTTTACGCCACCACTCAAAAATGTAGTTTAAGAGATAGTTCACCCAAAAATGAAACTTCTGTCATTAATTACTCACCCTCATGATCGTTCATCTTCAGGACACAAATTAAGATATTTTTTTGGGATGAAATTGAAGCGCTTTCTGACCATGTATAAACAGCAACACAACTACCATGTTTAAGGAAATAAATTGTTGAATAAAGTTTTCTCTGTGCACAAAAAGTTTTATTGTGGCTTTATAAAAATAAGGTTGAACCACTGATGTCACATGGACTATTTTAACAATTTCCTTACTACCTTTCTGTGCCTTAAACATGTCAGTTGTGTTGCTGTCTATGCAAGGTCAGAAACCTCTTAGATTTCATCAAAAATATCTTCCTTTGTGTTCTGGAGACGAACGAAAGTTTTAAGAGTTTGGAATGACAAAGGTGAGAAATTAATGACAGAAATTTCATTTTTGGGTGAACTATCTCTTTAAGTAAACGTAAACATATTGGAGAAAACCTGATGTGTCAGTATATTGAATCTCTGCATTAGGTCTTAAAGTGACAGCAGCGCAATATTCCTGCTGCTGTCCATCATTTATGTCAATCAAACAACATAACACAAAGAAAAATCACTCACTGTTCGTGACTAAAGACATTTTTGTAGTTTTAGTGAAGATGTATTTAGGAAAGAACTGTATTTATTTTATACAGACTATGCAACATTATTTTTGTCACGTAATGATAAAGGGTCTGGGTCCAAATGCAGGAGAGTGTATTTAATAGACAATAAACAGATAAACAAACAAACAAACGGCCAACACGGCACACACGACTGGATCTGGGCAGGATTCACATAAAACTTGAAAACAGAGACAGGAAACAAACCATACGGAAGACAGCATACAGGAAAGAATGCAGAGTCACCAGGGTAGTGGAAGTGTGGAGATTATAAAGACAAATCATAAGTGTTATCAGCTGGGGAAGACAGGTGACAATCAAGGCAGGTGCAACAATCAGGGAAGTGTAGTGCAGGGAAGGGAAAACAGCGACATCGTGTGGCGAAGGGAAAGGCAGCAGCCCAGAGTCATGACAGTACCCCCTCCCTACGGAACGGCTTCCAGACGTTCCCAAAGTCTGGAGGGAGGAGGTACGGAGGAAGGCAACTCAGGGGGAGGGATGGCGGGCCAGGCCCGTGCAGCGCAGCCGCCTCCGTGTCAGGAACAGGACGCGCAGCCGCCTCAGCATCAGGAACAGGACGCGCAGCCGCCTCAGCCCCAGGAACAGGATGCGCAGCCGCCTCAGCGCCAGGAACAGGACGCGCAGCCGCCTCAGCGCCAGGAACAGGACGCGCAGCCGCCTCAGCGTCAGGAAAAGGACGCGCAGCCGCCTCAGCGCCAGGAACAGGACGCGCAGCCGCCTCAGCGCCAGGAACAGGACGCGCAGCCGCCTCAGCGCCAGGAACAGGACGCGCAGCCGCCTCAGCGTCAGGAACAGGACGCGCAGCCGCCTCAGCGTCAGGAACAGGACGCGCAGCCGCCTCAGCACCAGGAACAGGACGCGCAGCCGCCTCAGCGCCAGGAACAGGACGCGCAGCCGCCTCAGCGTCAGGAACAGGACGCGCAGCCGCCTCAGCGTCAGGAACAGGACGTGCAGCCGCCTCAGCGTCAGGAACAGGACGCGCAGCCGCCTCAGCGCCAGGAACAGGACGCGCAGCCGCCTCAGCGCCAGGAACAGGACGCGCAGCCGCCTCAGCGACAGGAACAGAGAGCGCGGTCACCGCCGCGTCCGGAGCAGAGAGCGCGGTCACCGCCGCGTCCGGAACGGAGATAGCGGTCGCCGCCGCGTCCGGAGCAGAGAGCGCGGTCACCGCCGCGTCCGGAACGGAGATAGCGGTCGCCGCCGCGTCAGGAACAGAGAGAGCGGTCACCGCCGCGTCCGGAACAGAGAGAGCGGTCACCGCCGCGTCAAGAACAGAGGGTGCGGTCACTGCCGCGTCAGGAACAGAGGGCGTGGTCACCTGCGCGTCAGGAACAGAGACAACGGACACGGCCGTCTCCCCGCGGAAGAGCCTCTCCGCCCCCACCGCAAAGCAGGGACGCATCCGTGCAGTCTTGGCCCTACGAGCGTCCATCTCAGCCAGGCAGGCGTAGATGAACTCGAAGCGAGTAGCCGACGCCGCCTCAAAGGACATTCCCGCCGTGTCGGGAACAGAGCGGGTGGTCGCCGCCCCCAAACGCGCGTCTGCCAATGCCAAACGGGGAAGCTTCGCCTCCCCGAAAAAAATCCTCCCCGCTGGACCCATCTTTGGAGTCTGCATTCTGTCACGTAATGATAAAGGGTCTGGGTCCAAATGCAGGAGAGTGTATTTAATAGACAATAAACAGATAAACAAACAAACAAACGGCCAACACGGCACACACGACTGGATCTGGGCAGGAGCAGGATTCACATAAAACTTGAAAACAGAGACAGGAAACAAACCATACGGAAGACAGCATACAGGAAACAATGCAGACTCACCAGGGTAGTGGAAGTGTGGAGATTATAAAGACAAATCATAAGTGTTATCAGCTGGGGAAGACAGGTGACAATCAAGGCAGGTGCAACAATCAGGGAAGTGTAGTGCAGGGAAGGGAAAACAGCGACATCGTGTGGCGAAGGGAAAGGCAGCAGCCCAGAGTCATGACAATTTTACATTGGTTACTTCATTTAAGTCTGAAAAACTTAAAGAGGACATCGGATGCCCATTTTTCACAAGTTGGTATGATCTTCATGAAACGTCTGTAACATACTTTGGTTAAAATTTCTCAATGGTCGTGTAAAACAATGCCCTTTTTACTTGTCAAAAACAGCTCTGTTCACAACGACCCATTTCAGTACATGTCTCTTTAAATGATAATGAGCTACTGCTCACTCCGCCCCTCTCTTCTGTAGAGTGTGACATAAGACACAATAATTGCTGCCTTGGACTCTGTATATATATATATATATATATATACTGTATATATGGCTCTGAGGTGGTCTTATTTAAATAGCTAGGTATCTACATAGAAACGGCAGCAAATTGAAACAGCTCACTGGATGACACAGTTTCAGTCTCAAACAGCCCATAACAAACAGACTGCATGTTTTCTTCTCAGATTTTCTGAGCTGGTAGACCTAACTACATGCAAAAAAAGTTAAAAAGCTAAAATTTAAATTTTACTGGAATCTCAAATGGTGGTGTTGCAACAGTCTTATTAGAATACAAGGTTACATGGGTCAAAAGCAGTAAAAACATAAAAGAAAGGAAAGGAGATGAAGTGAGGCCAAGTATGGTGACCCATACTGGGAATTTGTGCTCTGCATTTAACCCATCCAAGTGCACACACACACACCCCGTGAACACACACCCGGAGCAGTGGGCAGCCATTGCTGCGGCGCCCAGGGAGCAGTTGGGGGTACGGTGCCTTGCTCAAGGGACTCACCTCATTCGTGGTATTGAGGGTGGAGAGAGTGCTGTTTACTCACCTTCCCCACCGACAATCCCTGCCGGACCTGAGACTCGAACCCGCAACCTTTGGGTTACAAGTCCGACTCTCTAACCATTAGGCCACGGCTACCCCCATAAAAGTAAAAAGTAGCCTGACCGACTGCTTGTGTGGAGGATGTTGTATTTATGAGAAATTCTCTTTCATAACAGTAACATTTAAGAGGATGTGCAAGAATGTGGACTGATTTTATAACATGTTTGTGTTTATTTGTGTTTGTGCATCGGGCTCTTTAGACATTGCATGCTTCATCTTTCTTTCTTTAAAATTCATTTTACACCTATTGAACTTGGATGCTGCATTGATGCACACAAAACAAACACTTGCAGGGAATGTGCATGAAGCTGCTCGATATCACCACCACATTTATTGGAAATATCTGAGCAGGACTCTCAGCAGGAGTTCTCATTGTGAGGGCTACATGACCCCAACAACATTTCTGAAGGGCACATCGCTCTGACATGCTCTGATGGGAATTAAATTCCTTTAGATACTGTGAGGTTTTGCCAGAGATTGAAGGCAACGGTTCACGGCAGATAATTTTTTCTGACTGCCTGCCATTTATTATCTATTCCACCCACACAAAGACAATTCGTATTACTGAAGCCATTATTGCCACGTGACTCAAAGCATTTGGTGTGGAGACACACTTTAATTTAGTTTGACAGTGATGGCAGCACACACACCACTGTTGTGTAACGTCACAGAACAATGAAAGCATTTTCATGCACTTTTGCAGTAGCCAAGTGGTTGTGTATTCGTGTAGAGTACAGTGTTTCTGATCTTTCAGTGCACTTATTACATAGAAAGCCCTCCTGGAACATCCTGGGGTTAAATGGCTGCTCAAGGGCACAGTGGTGATGCTCATGAATGTAGAGACTACTCTGCACAACCCACACATAACACCATTTATCTTTGTGCCACATTGTAATGGAAAAAAATAAATAAAAGAGTTGACTTTGAATTAAGCTGCAGTGGAAGCATGTATCCTTCACTGCCTGATATGACATTTTGTGCAAAGAAAATGAAATTATTTAAATTGAAGGGATAGAAAATTCTGTCATTACTCAAGCCGTTCCAATCCTCATAAGACTTTCTTTCATCTTCGAAACACAAATAGGGATATTTTCTAATAGATTTCTGTCCCTCCAATGAAAGTTCATGCACTCAAAACTTTAATGCTTCAAAAAGTTCACACAGACTTAAAGTAAACTTAATACATATAAATCGAGCATGACCATATTATTGATTTAATTTATTTGTACATTGATCAATGTTTATATGTAAATAAAAGCCTAGATTAAATCTGGTCATCATATATGTGACCCTGGACCACAAAACCAGTCTTAAGTCGCTGGGGTATATTTGTAGCAATAACCAAAAATACATTGCATGGGTCAAAATTTTCGATTTTTCTTTTATGCCAAAAATCATTAGGAAATTAAGTAAAGATCATGTTCCATGAAGATTTTTTGTAAAATTCCTACTGTAAATATATCAAAATGTAATTTTTGATTTGTAATATGCATTGTTAAGAACCTAATTTGGACAACTTTAAAGGTGATTTTCTCAGTGTTTTGATTTTTTTGCACCCTCAGATTTCTGATTTTCAAATAGATGTATCTCGGTCAAATATTGTCCTATCCTAACAAACCATACATCAATAGAAAGCTTATTTATTGAGCTTTCATATGATGTATAAATCTCAGTTTTGTAAAATTTTACCTTATGACTGGTTTTGTGGTCCAGGGTCACATATAATGATCATGTCTTTTCAGACGATTTGGATTAAACTGCCTGATTCATGTGGATTACTTTTATATTGAGCAGAGGTGCACATAAGTGGTGTGCAGGTGTGCATGCATGACCGAGATAAAAAAATTGTGGATTTTGGAGCCTGAGTCTGCGCAGTAGTGATTCATTTGGAGCCAGAGTCCATGCAGTAGTGATTCATTTGGAGCCAAAGTCCACGCAGTAGTGATTCATTTGGATTCTGAGTCTGCGCAGTAGTGATTCATTTGGATCTTGAGTCTGCGCAGTAGTGATTCATTTGGATTCTGAGTCTGCGCAGTAGTGATTCATTTGGATCTTGAGTCTGCGCAGTAGTGATTCATTTGGATTCTGAGTCTGCGCAGTAGTGATTCATTTGGATCTTGAGTCTGCGCAGTAGTGATTCATTTGGATCTTGAGTCTGCGCAGTAGTGATTCATTTGGAGCCAGAGTCCACGCAGTAGTGATTCATTTGGATCTTGAGTCTGCGCAGTAGTGATTCATTTGGAGCCAGAGTCCACGCAGTAGTGATTAATTTGGATTCTGAGTCTGCACAGTAGTGATTCATTTGGATCTTGAGTCTGCGCAGTAGTGATTCATTTGGATCTTGAGTCTGCGCAGTAGTGATTCATTTGGAGCCAGAGTCCACGCAGTAGTGATTAATTTGGATTCTGAGTCTGCGCAGTAGTGATTCATTTGGATCTTGAGTCTGCGCAGTAATGATTCATTTGGATCTTGAGTCTGCGCAGTAGTGATTCATTTGGAGCCAGAGTCCACGCAGTAGTCTGAGATCCTGAGTCTGCACAATAGTGATTAATTTGGATTCTGAGTCTGCGCAGTAATAATTAATTTGGAGCCAGAGTTAGCGCAGCCTTCGCAGTAGTGATTCATTTGGATCTTGAGTCTGCGCAGTAGTGATTCATTTGGAGCCAGAGTCCACGCAGTAGTCTGAGATCCTGAGTCTGCACAATAGTGATTAATTTGGATTCTGAGTCTGCGCAGTAATAATTAATTTGGAGCCAGAGTTAGCGCAGCCTTCGCAGTAGTGATTCATTTGCAGCCTGAGTCTGTACAGTAGTGATTCATTTGGATCTTGAGTCTGCACAATAGTGATTAATTTGGATTCTGAGTCTGCGCAGTAGTGATTCATTTGGATCTTGAGTCTGTACAATAGTGATTAATTTGAATTCTGAGTCTGCGCAGTAGTAATTAATTTGGATCTTGAGTCTGTACAATAGTGATTAATTTGGATCCTGAGTCTGCGCAGTAGTGATTCATTTGCAGCCTGAGTCTGTACAGTAGTGATTCATTTGGATCTTGAGTCTGCACAATAGTGATTAATTTGGATTCTGAGTCTGCGCAGTAGTGATTCATTTGGATCTTGAGTCTGCACAATAGTGATTAATTTGAATTCTGAGTCTGCGCAGTAGTAATTAATTTGGATCTTGAGTCTGTACAATAGTGATTAATTTGGATCCTGAGTCTGCGCAGTAGTGATTCATTTGGAGCCAGAGTTTGTGCAGCCTTCGCAGTAGTGATTCATTTGGAGCCTGAGCCTGCGCAGTAGTGATTCATTTGGCCACATATCTGAGGCCATTTTAAAATAGTTGATATATATAAAATTGTCCAAAAATTGACCTTACCGTCCTGCCCTAGTTACAATATCACACAAAGAGGTTTGTTTCGATTTTGCAATTTTATTTGCATCAGCAATGACTTTGATGCGCATCAGAAATCAGATTTGTCAAAACGCTGTCACATCCTTTTAAAATCTCTAGGCCATGTCCTCCTCTAAAAGCCTGGGAAATTCAGATTTCACATCACCGCTGTCGTATTCATTCCCCAGGCACCTCTGACAGAATAGAGCTGCCACAAGGTGTTTGTTATCTAACGTAGCAGTCTAAGAAGAGCGGCTTTGGTAAACAACAAGATCCGACCTCAAGATCCCGAGAGTCATGGGAGAAAGACAGGTGCTCAGGAGAGGGCCTGATTTTAATTACGATGCATTCTCCTACTTGACTTCTGTGGTCTAGATAAGCTCACAGGGTGCTTGTTTTGAACCTGCTGCCTCTTTCTTCATTCCCAGCGTCAGGTAACACATCCAGGTCAATTACGATGTCGCTTTTCCCAGGCCGGAGGGAAAACGGGCGAGTAGAGTGGCACGTGCGTTACTAGGCAACCCTTGGGCGTGTGTCCTTGAGCTTCTTAAAACCCTTGAAATAGAGGCAGGATACATCCACCACAGACTGATGTATAATCACATTAATCCCTCGTTCTTATGCAGAGTTTCAGGGGGTTTACTTTGAACTTTATAATGGCCAATATCGTTTGTTTTCTCAGATGTGTTTGCGTAATTAAGCCGCAGTTATTCAAAAGCAGCTCTCCAGAAACACCCACTAAAGAGGAGCACTTTAGTGTTAGATAACATTTGTGTGTTTGTGGATTTTCTGGGACTTTGAAAGTGCCTTTAAAGTGTCACGGTCAGATTTGTTTTTGATCTTACTGCAAACATAATCGAATGCTCATATACTGTTGTGGTCAAAAGTTTACATACGCTTAGCAGAATCTGCGAAATCCTAATTATTTTAACAAAAAAGAGGCATCGTACAAAATGCATGCTAGTTTTTAAATTTGTTCTGTCCTGAATCTGATATTTTACATAAAAGATGTTTACATAGTCCACAAGACATAACAGCTGAATGTATAAAAATTACCCTGATCAAAAGTTTTCATACGCTTGATTCTTAATAGTGTGTGCCATTACCTAGATGATACATGACTTTTTTGTTTTGTAATGTTGTTCATGAGTCTTTTGTTTGCCCTGAACAGTTAAACTGCCCACTGTTCTTCAGAAAAACTATCCAGGTCCAGCAAATGCTTTGGTTATCTATCTTTTCACACAGAGGACAACTCATATGCTGTTTTTACTATTACAACTATTACTAAACGTTCAAAAGGTCACTGATGCTCCAAATAGAAACATGATGCATCAAGGGAGTAAACAACTTTTGAATAGGATAGAGAAGTGTCATTTTTTTCTTGTTTTGTTTAAATAGCATGTTTTTTCATTTAGTACTGCTTTTCAAAAACTATATAAGATACTTACATGTTTCCCAGAAGACAAAATAAAGTACAATTTACCCTGATCTTCAATACATTATTAACTTAACAATACATTGTTATTAACTAACACTAAAACTATTAAGCTTGTTTTTGTGAAATAAAATAAAATAAATATTATATAAATATTACATTCAATTTAAACTTAAAATCTTAAAAAAAAAAAAAATCAATAAAAATAAATGAAAGCTATATATATATATATATATATATATATATATATATACACACACACACACACACACACACACATATGCACATATAAGTATACATAACATATATATACACATACATAACAAACAAAAATATTTCAGAAGTCTGTCAAAAAAAAAGAAAAATAACAAACTGAGACAACTAAATAAATTCTTTATTCACACATAATAACAATAAAAGTTAATGTATTGTATGGCCTCCTTTGGCCGTCATAAAAGCTTGCATTCTTGCTGCCACTGTTTTAATGTATTTTTCCACAGTCTCTGTTGTTATTGACTGTAATTGTGCATCTGAATAAATAATGAAATGCTTTTCTATTTTTTTCTGCCTTTCTTGTAAAACAGTACATTTGAAAATTCATGGATAATACCAGTAATTATGTTTTAGCAATAGAAACATTACTGTGACTAAAGAGCTTACACATACTGGTGGATTAACTATTACAGAAACATAAAAAAATGATTTTTGGTAATTACCAATACTGTTAGATTAGGGCAGCTATGACATACAGTCAAGCCCAAAATTATTCATACCCTTGGCAAATTACTTTTATTCAACCAGCAAGGTTTTTTTTTTTTTTTTTTTTTTACCGGAAATGACACAGTCTTCTCCCAAAAGATAATAAGACAATGTACAAGAGGCATCATTGTGGAAAAAAATATATATATTTCTCAGCTTTTATTTACATTTAAACAAAATTATTTATACCCTTTGCAAACTGTCACAGTCTATGGGAAAATCCAAAGTTCTATACCATTCCAAATAGTGTAAAGCATCCTAATTACCCTGATTTACTGGGAACAGCTGTTTTAATCAACTCAATAGGTGAAAAACAGAAGCTCTCTGCTGTTGGTTTGTGGACAGTCATGGCTAAGACAAAGGAGCTCACTGAGGACCTGCGGATGCGTATTGTGGCTGCTCACAAGTCAGGAAAGGGCTATAGATGTTTTTCCTGAACACGGAAGTGAGTCCGACTCTTAACTGAAAGAATGCTTTACATTTCCGGTCTGCATTGTTTCTAGTCAAATTAGGGTATATTCCGAGCTAATAAACTAATGTTAAACCTATTAAAATGTTTTTAAAAAGCACATGGCTCCATAGCGCCATCACTTGGCAATGTCGCAATGACCGTCATTTGTCAGTGCCTCACTTTAATGAGTGTGTAGATGACACGAAGAAGTGACACCTGTGCTGAGAGGTAAAATAGAATCCAAGGATCACCACCAAGGCCATCCTGATGAATCTGGGCTCTGCTGGTGGCAACATCTCAAGGCAGACAGTCCAACGGACACTGCACACCGCTGGGTTCCACGGACGCAGACCAAGGAGGACACCACTTCTCCAGATAAGGCACACAAAAGCCCGCTTGGCCTTGCAAATGCTCATCTGGGCAAAGAAGAAGACTTCTGGTCTTCTGTTTTATGGTCAGATGAAGCAAAAATTGAATTGTTTGGCCACAATGATGTAGCCTTCATTTGGTGTAAAAAAGGAGAAGCCTTCAACCCTAAGAACACCATCCCCACTGTCAAACATGGTGATGGGAACCTAATGTTTTGGGGCTGTTTTTCAGCTGGTGGAGCAGGGAACCTAATCACAGTAAACGGCACCATGAAAAAGGAGCAACACATT
>NC_133370.1:42955018-43104506 GCF_049309525.1 Garra rufa
AGTAAAAATGGTATGTTTTTTCTTTGCATTTCCCGATAATTAAACGAACGAAATTAAGAAATTCAAAGCACTATAATTTCCTTATCCATTTGATAGCTAAAACTAGTATAGTTATAATGATTTCGTTTCGTCATGTTGGTATAAAAATTCGTTAAGCTAGCCTAAAGTTGATTTATTATTATTAATAACACATTTTAAAAAGTAAAAAAAAAGCCCTGTGGCTAAGGGCTAATCTTTTTCTTAACTTTTATTACACTGCAGATCGAAATAAAATAATTCTTGATCATATTTAAAATGAAAGAATCACTGACATAATTTTGTTCGACTGTATGAAAACGAAACTTTTTATTTGGTCAAGACCGAATTTCATTCATTACCGGCAAGGCAATCGTGTAGTCAACTTGTGGATGCATATAAATCAGGCATTAAGCATTACCGCATTCGCGCCTGCGCCGCCCTCACCAGATCACGAGTTTAATTACAATTTATTTATTTAGCCTACTTTTATATTTTATTAAAGTTCTCGTATTTTTGGCTCGAACTGACAGGCCTCCTTTAAGTTGTCATGACAACGGCGCTGCTTAGAGCGGCACTGTTTCGTGTTTCATTTACACTGAATCAAAACAGCATTGTGTCGCCTTTGATACTAGGGACTGAGGTGGGTCAGACCCGGCATATTTTAGGTCGGCTTTTATGCGGCTTTGTGTCTTTACACTGAATTCTGAGCAGACACAGACCCGCTTTAGAGCCGCCTTAAATCGGCTGTGTAAAGATGCCATAATAAATGCGCAACAGTAGACATTTCTAACACTAATAAATGCTACATTATTTTCAAAAGACCTTTTTACATGCAGTTTTTTACAGCTATATACAGTTTTGTTCTGCAAGTGGCATCCAGTTGTAGTTTTAAAGATAAAACACTTTTTTTTTCTAATGTAAAAATGTAATCACTTTTGGCAGTCGGATCAAATAATGAGTCAAGAAACAGATATAAAAGCACAGTTGAGATTATATTTGGTTTATTCATCACATGGAAGGTCAAGTGCAGTGCATTGTGGGATGCAGTTTTCTATTGAACGGGGTAGTTGTATCCTGATTTTTTTTTTGTAAATGTATAAAAGTATTACATGCAAGGTTTCATTGCACACAGTATACATACAGTATTATACACTACCAGTCAAAATTTTTTGAACAGTAAGATTTTTAATGTTAAGTCTCTTCTACTCACCAAGCCTGCATTTATTTGATCCAAAGTACAGCAAAAACAGTAAAATTTTGAAATATTTTTACTATTTAAAATAATTGCTTTCTATTTGAATATATTTTCAAATGTAATTTTATTCCTGTGATTTCAAAGCTGATATTTTGCATCATTACTCCAGTCCCACAATTCTTCAGAAATCATTCTAATATTCTGATTCACTCAAAAAACATTTATTATTATTGTTGAAATCAGCTGAAAATAATTTTGTTCAGTTTTTTGATGAATAGAAAGTTCAGAAGAACGACATTTATCTGAAATAGAAATCTTTTGTCTTTATCATCACTTTTGATCAATTTAAAGCATCTTTTCTAAATAAAAGTATTCATTTTCAGTATCATTACTCTAGTTGAGTACATTTTGTAAGGATTCTTTGATGAATAGAAAGATCCAAAGATCATTATTTATATTAAATAAAAAGCTTTTGTAACATTATACACTATACCTTTCAAAAGCTTGGTGTCAGTGTATATATATATATATTAGTGGTGGGCCGTTAACGTGCTGCGTTAACGTGAAACTCTTATCGCGCGATAAAAAAAATATCGCCGTTAATCTATTCTCAAATTTGGGTTGGGAGCTGGGTCTAAACTACGCAAGCTATGATGACTTTCACCTTGACAGTTTAACGCGGATGTATACCGAAGACTATAGTTGCGCGTTTAAGTCTCCTCCGCCAAAACACAGACGGGGTTGCGTTGTCCTCCATTCATAAAAACCGAATCTACTATAGCGAAATGCCACGTAAATTCGTCGTTTTTTGGATTCATAAATCAAATGTTGGTCAGTCACTTAATTCAAATCGCGATATGGACTAGTGTATGTGAAAACTGAAATGCAAAAAGACCGTTTTAATATGAATCCGATATGTTCCGTTTGCCTAGCTGTGTGTATGCATTGCGGAGACGAGCTTTTACTACACGCATATACTGAAACACACGTGACGCTCCCGGTAATTTTTGGCATTTTCATCTCACATGAACAGATAAACTCAATCTCCCAAACTGCTGTGAGTGTCACTTTTACCGTTTCATTTCAGAAAACTAGCATCATATCATACTGTATGACACAGAAACTTCACGGCAACCTGTCAAAATAAAAGTACGGTGTAACATGTAATGGGCTGGGTAGGTGTTGACGTTAAAAAAAAACACAATCTAATAGGGAGAAAAAATAATTTCATTGTTAGTTAGTTAGTAAACACAAGTACATCTAATTGAACATAATTTATTTTTATCAACAAATTATCATAGAACAGCTTTATGAGCTTTATGATCCATTCTCAAAGACTTTAAGTCATTATTTGGGTAGCACACATATTCTGAATGCCTTCAGCAGAATTCAAATTAGCCATTTTAATCTAGATTAATCTAGATTAATTCCAAGATTTAATCTAGATTAATCTAGATTAAAAAAATTAATCTATGCCCACCCCTAATATATATATATATATATATTTTTTTTTGTTTTCCTTTTTTTTTTTGAGAAAATAATTTTTCAAGATTTTTTGATAAATACAAAGTAAAAAAGAACAGCATTTATTTGAAACAGAAATCTATAATATTATTGTCTTTACTGTCACTTATGATCAATTTAATACATTCTTACTGAATAAATGTCGGCAAGTATTAATGACTAATAATTAATAAATAGTAATTATTTACAAATATTTTAATAAACAGTAGAATTACAAATAGCATGCAGCAGTAGATATTTCTAATAGTAATAAATGCTACATTATTGTCACAAGGCAAGCTGACACCAAGCTTTTGAATGCTATAGTGTATAATGTTACAAAAGCTTTTTATTTCAGATAAATGCTGATCGTTGGATATTTATATTTATCAAAAAATTACTCAACTGGAGTAATGATGCTAAAAATTCAGCTTTGATTTTATAATATATAAATATTATAGAAATCAGTTAGTAAAAATATTTCATGATATTACTGCTTTTACTGTATTTTGGATCAAATAAATGCTGGCTTGGTAAGTAGAAGAGACATCTCTAAAAACATTACAAATCTGGCTGTTCAAAAACTTTTGACTGGTAGTGCATAAAAGCCACACAAACTTTGACTTTTGACTTTGTTGAATTGTGTGTTCAGAGGCTTTCTAGTAGAGTGTAATGTGGGTGGACTGGTCCGTCATACCTCTCTCCCCCAGGCTGGCCGCGGCCCACAGCTTCACCTCTGCTAATCAGAAGCTCTCATCATCACGGCAGTGTAGTTTCCAGGGAACTGGGTCAAACTGGCTTCGCTCCAACATTCAGCACTACTGAGTCTCCTTAGAAGCACTGCTGACTGGGCTGCAACTCAAAGCTACAGAAAAATCAATGCAGACCCATCTTTCACTCAAATTCCTAATGTCTGCCAAGCAGATTCATCATTTTTTACTTGCCTTTTCACCTTAAACACCTAGAATATTAACAATTTTTGAGTGCTTCATTTAAATTGATTGATTTTATTATTGATTTACATATTTCCTTCCAATGGTTACTTCAAAGTCATTCCAGCTCAGAATTTTTTTTCAAATAAAAATGTAAATACAGTGGTGTGAAAAAGTGTTGGCCCTCTTAATGATTTTTTATTTTTTTGCATGTTTGTCACACTTTCAGATGTTTCAGATCATCAAACAAATTTAAATATCAATCAAAGATAACACAAGTAGGATCTATCAGTCTGGAAAAGGTTATAAAGCCATTTCTAAAGCTTTGGGACGCCAGCGAACCACATTGAGAGCCATTATCCACAAATGACGAAAACATGGAACAGTGGTGAACCTTCCCAGGAGTGGCCGGCCGACCAAAATTACCCCAAGAGCGCAGCGACGACTAATCAAAGAGGTCACAAAAGACCCTACAACAACATCTAAAGAACTGCAGGCCTCTCTTGCCTCAGTTAAGATCAGTGTTCATGACTCCACCATAAGAAAGAGACTGGGCAAAAATGTTCCAAGACGAAAACCGCTGCTGAGCAAAAAGAACATAAAGGCTCGTCTCAGTTTTGCCAGAACACATCTTGATGATCCCCAAGACTTTTGGGAAAATACTCTGTGGACTGACGAGACAAAAGTTGAACTTTTTGGAAGGTGTGTGTCCCATTACATCTGGCGTAAAAGTAACACAGCATTTCAGAAAAAGAACATCATACCAACAGTAAAATATGGGGGTGGTAGTGTGATGGTCTGGGGCTGTTTTGCTGCTTCTGGACCTGGAAGACTTGCTGTGATAATTGGAACCATGAATTCTGCTCTCTACCAAAAAATCCAGAATGTCCGGCCATCTGTTTGTGACCTCAAGCTGAAGTGAACTTGGGTTCTGCAGCAGGACAATGACCCAAAACACAGAAGCAAATTCACCTCTGAATGGCTAAAGAAAAACTAAATGAAGACTTTGGAGTGGCCTAGTCAAAGTCCTGACCTGAATCCTATTGAGATGCTGTGGCATGACCTTGAAAAAAAAGGTGGTTCTTGCTCGAAAACCCTCCAATGTGGCTGAATTACAACAATTCTGCCAAGATGAGTGGGCCAAAATTCCTGCACAGCGCTGTAACAGACTCATTGCAAGTTATCGCAAAAGCTTGATTGCAGTTGTTGCTGCTAAGGGTGGCCCAACCAGTTATTAAGTTTAGGGGGCAAACACTTTTTCACATCGGGCCATGTGGGTTTGGATTTTGTTTTCCCTTCATAATGAAAAACTTCATTCAAAAACTGCATGTTGTGTTTACTTGTGTTATATTTGATTAATATTTAAATTTGTTTGATGATATGAAACATTAAAGTGTGTCAAACATGCAACAAAATCAGGAAGGGGGCCAACACTTTTTCACACCACTGTATCATCCAGCAAGGATGCACTAAATTGAAACAAAACAAAACAAAAAAGCCACAAAAAAAGAAAATCCTGAATAATACATGTATAGTGTATAACGGTCTCTACAAAAAAATTAGGCAGCGCAGCTGTTTTTAACACCAAATCAATATATTAGTTTGATTTCTGAAGGATCATGTGACACTGAAGACTGGAGTAATGATTCAGAAAATTCAGCTTTGCCTCACAGAAAATAACATACATTTTAAAATATTCATTATATGCTATATTCAGTTTCAGTATGGCAGTAGTCCATCCACTGCAACATTGCATTCAGATCTGACATCATTCTGAAATGGAAAACTCACTGTAGTGTACATCAAACATACAGTTCTCTATGGATTAACTCCATGCATGTTTTTTCCTCACTGAATATAAAATGAGTAAAATGGGTTTTTACATTTTTTACTCTGACATAAATAGTTGATTGCAAATTAAGTGTAACATCAGTTTAAGTAAGCAAAGGTTGAATGTGGGCTGCTCTGGCCCAGAAAAGGCAAATTCTGATCTGAAACAGGGTCAGGCCATGAGGAATATATATCACTGTTTTTTTTTTTTTTTTTTTTGTACTGTATGGTAAAGTGCTGTAGGGATTTTGCTTCCTGACTAGAATAAATGAATCATCTAAATGAAGGGAGTTTTGGCACACTGATGATAATTGCCTGTTCCCACGCATTAATCTGCACTTAATCTAGGCTAATCTCAAGCCAGAGGCCTTTATACTGGAGCTGCGCACATCATTCACAAGCGTCATGTGCAGGCGTCAAATAGAGGACTACACTGTGAAATAAAATGCATTCACACCTTCATTTAAAGTACATTTCAGAAATCAAAATTCCAAATTAAATTTTGATTTAGTAACATTTAAAAATTCAATTCAGTTTAATTCGGTTTTGACCTGGTGAAAAGTAATCTTATTAAGTCATCATAACGTAATGTTTTTCAAATAAGACCATATTGTATTGGATGAATAACTTCTTATTAATGAGTGAATGCACAAAAATGTAAAAACTTTGGATGTTATTACTATGTTACTACTACACTTTTTAAATTTTTTTTTTATTTTTAAAACATTACCTTATTTTGCATTGCAGTGGATTTGCAGTTGTTGATGTTTAAACATTTTGCAAAAAAAGAAAACAATTGTCCATAAGAAATTTTATAAATTTTATTTGCATATATTGTTGTATGAAATTTATCAGAATATACTGTGTGAGAATTACTTATACTTTTTCTAAAATGTGGACAATGTTCAAACTTCTGCTTACCTCTGAATGATGAACAACTTCCCATTGAGTATATCGAGGCCTCATTTGCAATGCTTGCCTTATTAATTGACCTATTTACCTATATTAATTACCTATTATTACACAACATTTTTTATGTATATGACCAAATTATCTGACTACAGAAGAAATACACTCAACCGTTCAATAGCACATTCACCGTAATCACCGTAATTTCATGTCTCCTTTCTTATCATGCTTCTCCTGTGTTCCACTTATCTCAACTCTGAAATCTGTTTCTCAGAGATCCAATTAAAATCTTGCCTTTGATCAGCAAGTCCTTCAATCTATCTTTACGTGATCTCTTAAGATCCCTCTATTACATTTGCTGCTCTGCTGATCTTATTTTGAATTCTCTGTGTGTTTCAATTGGGATTTAAATAGATAGTTGACTCCAAAACGAACAATTATTCACCCACATTTCATCCCAAATCTATACGACTCTCTTCCTTCTGTGAAACATTAGATTTTTTTTTTATCCATAGCAGACATCAATCATGTGCTTAGTATTCAGGGTTTCACAGGATCGCTCTTAGGTTCTCTTGCTCTTCTCACACCGCGGGTAACTTTCTGAGCCATTGTGCTTTGTTTCACCGCTTCCTCTCAGATGCTGTCTGTCTGTACCACATCTTCTTATGAAAACATCTTTACTCCTGTTAGAAGCCAAAAAATGTGGGAGGGATGATAATATCATCCTACAGTACAAATGAAATTTAATATTTCAAAAAATAAAAAATAAATTACATGTACCTCTAACAAACAGCTGCTGATAGTTAACTTGGCTTCACTCACCCAGTTGTGTTGTTTACTGTGGTAATCTTTTGTATTTATAGTTTTGAATTAAATGAAAAGTTTGGGGTCATTAGGATTTTTTTTTTGTTGTTGTTTTTGAAAAATGGGAAATGTTTTTACATCTTATTAACTGTTTTTTATTTGAATATATTTTAAAATGAAATGTATTTCTGTGATGAATTCAGCATCATTACTCCAGTAATCAGTGTCACATGATCCTTCAGAAATCATTCTAATGCAATTCTATTGCAATACTTATACAATTGTAAAAGTAAAAAAAAGTCAAAAGTTTACATATACCTTTCAGAATCTGCAAAATGTTAATTATTTCACCAAAATAAGAAGGATCATACAAAATGCATGTTATTTTTATTTAGTACTGACCTGATTAAGATATTTAACATACAGTAAAATACATTTACATATAGTCCATAAGAGAAAATAAAAGTTGAATTTATAAAAATGATCCTGTTCAAAAGTTTACATACACTTGAAAAAATTATAATTTTGACCCATGCATTGTTTTTTTTGGCTATTGCCACAAATATACCCATGCTACTTAAGACTGGTTTTGTGGTCCAGAATTACAAATAACATAACATTTCACTTTCAAAACATTTAAAACAGTGCAAACTGGATGGTGAGTTCTTCATTACAATGAAAAAAGTCTTTTTTGCACACTTTGAAAGAGCTACCACTATGCAGGAAATGTGGTTGATGGCTCAGACAGTCATTCAGTTCTAATTGGACATTTCTTGATCAAGTCTGTGTTTTCTCATCCTCAGATGCCAGGTCTTGCTCACCGGGGGAGTTCCAGTGTCGTAACCGTAAATGTTTAGCCCCAGTCTACGTGTGTGATGGCGATGACGACTGTGGAGACGGCAGCGATGAGGAGAAGTGCTCTCCACCCACCTGTGGGCCACACGAGTTTCGCTGTAACAGCTCAGAGTGTGTGCCACAGCCCTGGACCTGCGACGGCGATCCTGACTGCGCTGACGGCTCTGATGAGTGGGCGGGGCGGTGTGGGGGCGTGTCTGGACGGCCGGCTCCGCCCCCTACCCGGAGACTGCAGTGCGGTGCTGGAGAATTTCGTTGCAGCAGTGGAGAGTGTGTGAAACTTGCCTGGAGGTGCGACAGAGACCCTGACTGCAAGGACAAGTCAGATGAGGCTGACTGCCGTGAGTGTGCACTCTAACTTACTTCCTGTAGAAAGTCCTTGATTGTCGCTACTTTTTTATTAAAAACAGGCAAATAATGACTGAATTTAACTACTTAAGCTAATGTGAAAAATCTAGAGATATTCATTCATCTTACGCCACCACTCAAAAATGTAGGTTAAGAGATAGTTCACCCAAAAATGAAACTTCTGTCATTAATTACTCACCCTCATGATCGTTCATCTTCAGGACACAAATTAAGATATTTTTTTGGATGAAATTGAAGCGCTTTCTGACCATGTATAAACAGCAACACAACTACCATGTTTAAGAAAATAAATTGTTGAAAAAAGTTTTCTCTGTGCACAAAAAGTATTATTGTGGCTTTATAAAAATAAGGTTGAACCACACCACTGATGTCACATGGACTATTTTAACAATTTCCTTACTACCTTTCTGTGCCTTAAACATGTCAGTTGTGTTGCTGTCTATGCAGGGTCAGAAACCTCTTAGATTTCATCAAAAATATCTTCCTTTGTGTTCTGGAGACGAACGAAAGTTTTAAGAGTTTGGAATGACAAAGGTGAGAAATTAATGACAGAAATTTCATTTTTGGGTGAACTATCTCTTTAAGTAAACGTAAACATATTGGAGAAAACCTGATGTGTCAGTATATTGAATCTCTGCATTAGGTCTTAAAGTGACAGCAGCGCAATATTCCTGCTGCTGTCCATCATTTATGTCAATCAAACAACATAACACAAAGAAAAATCACTCACTGTTCGTGACTAAAGACATTTTTGTAGTTTTAGTAAAGATGTATTTAGTAAAGAACTGTATTTATTTTATACAGACTATGCAACATTATTTTACATTGGTTACTTCATTTAAGTCTGAAAAACTTAAAGAGGACATCGGATGCCCATTTTTCACAAGTTGGTATGATCTTCATGAAACGTCTGTAACATACTTTGGTTAAAATTTCTCAATGGTCGTGTAAAACAATGCCCTTTTTACTTGTCAAAAGCTCTGTTCACAACGACCCATTTCAGTACATGTCTCTTTAAATGATAATGAGCTACTGCTCACTCCGCCCCTCTCTTCTGTAGAGTGTGACATAAGACACAATAATTGCTGCCTTGGACTCTGTGTGTATATATATATATATATATATATATATATATATATATATATATATATATATATACTGTATATATGGCTCTGAGGTGGTCTTATTTAAATAGCTAGGTATCTACATAGAAACGGCAGCAAATTGAAACAGCTCACTGGATGACACAGTTTCAGTCTCAAACAGCCCATAACAAACAGACTGCATGTTTTCTTCTCAGATTTTCTGAGCTGATAGACCTAACTACATGCAAAAAAAGTTAAAAAGCTAAAATTTAAATTTTACTGGAATCTCAAATGGTGGTGTTGCAACAGCCTTATTAGAATACAAGGTTACATGGGTCAAAAGCAGTAAAAACATAAAAGAAAGGAAAGGAGGTGAAGTGAGGCCAAGTATGGTGACCCATTCTGGGAATTTGTGCTCTGCATTTAACCCATCGAAGTGCACACACACACACACCCCGTGAACACACACCCGGAGCAGTGGGCAGCCATTGCTGCGGCGCCCAGGGAGCCGTTGGGGGTACGGTGCCTTGCTCAAGGGACTCACCTCATTCGTGGTATTGAGGGTGGAGAGAGTGCTGTTTACTCCCCTTCCCCACCGACAATCCCTGCCGGACCTGAGACTCGAACCCGCAACCTTTGGGTTACAAGTCCGACTCTCTAACCATTAGGCCACGGCTACCCCCATAAAAGTAAAAAGTAGCCTGACCGACTGCTTGTGTGGAGGATGTTGTATTTATGAGAAATTCTCTTTCATAACAGTAACATTTAAGAGGATGTGCAAGAATGTGGACTGATTTTATAACATGTTTGTGTTTATTTGTGTTTGTGCATTGGGCTCTTTAGACATTGCATGCTTCATCTTTCTTTCTTTAAAATTCATTTTACACCTATTGAACTTGGATGCTGCATTGATGCACACAAAACAAACACTCGCAGGGAATGTGCATGAAGCTGCTCGATATCACCACCACATTTATTGGAAATATCTGAGCAGGACTCTCAGCAGGAGTTCTCATTGTGAGGGCTACATGACCCCAACAACATTTCTGAAGGGCACATCGCTCTTACATGCTCTGATGGGAATTAAATTCCTTTAGATACTGTGAGGTTTTGCCAGAGATTGAAGGCAACGGTTCACGGCAGATAATTTTTTCTGACTGCCTGCCATTTATTATCTATTCCACCCACACAAAGACAATTCGTATTACTGAAGCCATTATTGCCACGTGACTCAAAGCATTTGGTGTGGAGACACACTTTAATTTAGTTTGACAGTGATGGCAGCACACACACCACTGTTGTGTAACGTCACAGAACAATGAAAGCATTTTCATGCACTTTTGCAGTAGCCAAGTGGTTGTGTATTCGTGTAGAGTACAGTGTTTCTGATCTTTCAGTGCACTTATTACATAGAAAGCCCTCCTGGAACATCCTGGGGTTAAATGGCTGCTCAAGGGCACAGTGGTGATGCTCATGAATGTAGAGACTACTCTGCACAACCCACACATAACACCATTTATCTTTGTGCCACATTGTAATGGAAAAAAATAAATAAAAGAGTTGACTTTGAATTAAGCTGCAGTGGAAGCATGTATCCTTCACTGCCTGATATGACATTTTGTGCAAAGAAAATGAAATTATTTAAATTGAAGGGATAGAAAATTCTGTCATTACTCAAGCCGTTCCAATCCTCATAAGACTTTCTTTCATCTTCGAAACACAAATAGGGATATTTTCTGATAGATTTCTGTCCCTCCAATGTAAGTCCATGCACTCAAAACTGTAATGCTTCAAAATGTTCATACAGACTTAAAGTAAACTTAATGTATATAAATAAAGTACCATACTATTGATTTAATTTATTTGTACATTGATCAGTGTTTATATGTGAATAAAAGCCTAGATTAAATCTGGTCATCATATATAATGATCATGTCTTTTCAGAAGATTTGGATTAAACTGTTTGATTCATGTGGATTACTTTTATATTGAGCAGGGGTGCACATAAGGGGTGTGCAGATGTGCATGCATGACCAAGATAAAAAAATGTGGTGTAGTGATTCATTTGGAGCATGAGTCTGTGCAGTAGTGATTCATTTGGAGCCTGAGCCTGCACATTAGTGATTCATTTGCAGCTTGAGTCTGCACAATAGTGATTCATTTGGATCATGAGTCTGCACAGTAGTGATTCATTTGCAGCCCGAGCCTGTGCAGTAGTGATTCATTTGGAGCCTGAACCTGCACAGTAGTGATTCATTTGGATCCTGAGTCTGCACAGTTGTGATTCATTTGGAGCCAGAGTTTGTGCAGTAGTGATTCATTTGCAGCTTGAGTCTGCACAATAGTGATTCATTTGGATCATGAGTCTGCACAGTAGTGATTCATTTGCAGCCCGAGCCTGTGCAGTAGTGATTCATTTGGAGCCTGAACCTGCACAGTAGTGATTCATTTGGATCCTGAGTCTGCACAGTTGTGATTCATTTGGAGCCAGAGTTTGTGCAGTAGTGATTCATTTGGAGCCAGAGTCTGTGCAGTAGAGACTCATTTGGAGTCAGAGTCTGTGCAGTACTGATTCATTTGTAGCCAGAGTCTGTGCAGTACTGATTCATTTGGAGCCAGAGTCTGTGCAGTACTGATTCATTTGGAGCCAGAGTCTGTGCAGTAGTGATTTATTTGGAGCCAGAGTCTGTGCAGTAGTGATTCATTTGGAGCCAGAGTCTGTGCAGTAGTGATTCATTTGGAGCCAGAGTCTGTGCAGTAGTGATTTATTTGGAGCCAGAGTCTGTGCAGTAGTGATTCATTTGGAGCCAGAGTCTGTGCAGTACTGATTCATTTGGAGCCAGAGTCTGTGCAGTACTGATTCATTTGGAGCCAGAGTCTGTGCAGTAGTGATTCATTTGGAGCCAGAGTCTGTGCAGTAGTGATTCATTTGGAGCCAGAGTCTGTGCAGTAGTGATTCATTTGGAGCCAGAGTCTGTGCAGTACTGATTCATTTGGAGCCAGAGTCTGTGCAGTAGTGATTTATTTGGAGTCAGAGTCTGTGCAGTACTGATTCATTTGGAGCCAGAGTCTGTGCAGTACTGATTCATTTGGAGCCAGAGTCTGTGCAGTACTGATTCATTTGGAGCCAGAGTCTGTGCAGTAGTGATTTATTTGGAGCCAGAGTCTGTGCAGTAGTGATTCATTTGGAGCCAGAGTCTGTGCAGTAGTGATTCATTTGGAGCCAGAGTCTGTGCAGTAGTGATTTATTTGGAGCCAGAGTCTGTGCAGTAGTGATTCATTTGGAGCCAGAGTCTGTGCAGTACTGATTCATTTGGAGCCAGAGTCTGTGCAGTACTGATTCATTTGGAGCCAGAGTCTGTGCAGTACTGATTCATTTGGAGCCAGAGTCTGTGCAGTACTGATTCATTTGGAGCCAGAGTCTGTGCAGTACTGATTCATTTGGAGCCAGAGTCTGTGCAGTACTGATTCATTTGGAGCCAGAGTCTGTGCAGTACTGATTCATTTGGAGCCAGAGTCTGTGCAGTAGTGATTCATTTGGAGCCAGAGTCTGTGCAGTAGTGATTTATTTGGAGCCAGAGTCTGTGCAGTACTGATTCATTTGGAGCCAGAGTCTGTGCAGTAGTGATTTATTTGGAGCCAGAGTCTGTGCAGTACTGATTCATTTGGAGCCAGAGTCTGTGCAGTACTGATTCATTTGGAGCCAGAGTCTGTGCAGTACTGATTCATTTGTAGCCAGAGTCTGTGCAGTAGTGATTTATTTGGAGCCAGAGTCTGTGCAGTAGTGATTCATTTGGAGCCAGAGTCTGTGCAGTAGTGATTCATTTGGAGCCAGAGTCTGTGCAGTAGTGATTTATTTGGAGCCAGAGTCTGTGCAGTAGTGATTCATTTGGAGCCAGAGTCTGTGCAGTACTGATTCATTTGGAGCCAGAGTCTGTGCAGTACTGATTCATTTGGAGCCAGAGTCTGTGCAGTACTGATTCATTTGGAGCCAGAGTCTGTGCAGTACTGATTCATTTGGAGCCAGAGTCTGTGCAGTACTGATTCATTTGGAGCCAGAGTCTGTGCAGTACTGATTCATTTGGAGCCAGAGTCTGTGCAGTACTGATTCATTTGGAGCCAGAGTCTGTGCAGTAGTGATTCATTTGGAGCCAGAGTCTGTGCAGTAGTGATTTATTTGGAGCCAGAGTCTGTGCAGTAGTGATTCATTTGGAGCCAGAGTCTGTGCAGTAGTGATTTATTTGGTGCCAGAGTCTGTGCAGTAGTGATTCATTTGGAGCCAGAGTCTGTGCAGTAGTGATTCATTTGGAGCCAGAGTCTGTGCAGTAGTGATTCATTTGGAGCCAGAGTCTGTGCAGTACTGATTCATTTGGAGCCAGAGTCTGTGCAGTAGTGATTTATTTGGAGTCAGAGTCTGTGCAGTACTGATTCATTTGGAGCCAGAGTCTGTGCAGTACTGATTCATTTGGAGCCAGAGTCTGTGCAGTACTGATTCATTTGGAGCCAGAGTCTGTGCAGTAGTGATTCATTTGGAGCCAGAGTCTGTGCAGTAGAGACTCATTTGGAGCCAGAGTCTGTGCAGTACTGATTCATTTGGAGCCAGAGTCTGTGCAGTACTGATTCATTTGGAGCCAGAGTCTGTGCAGTACTGATTCATTTGGAGCCAGTGTCTGTGCAGTACTGATTCATTTGGAGCCAGAGTCTGTGCAGTACTGATTCATTTGGAGCCAGAGTCTGTGCAGTAGTGATTTATTTGGAGTCAGAGTCTGTGCAGTACTGATTCATTTGGAGCCAGAGTCTGTGCAGTACTGATTCATTTGGAGCCAGAGTCTGTGCAGTACTGATTCATTTGGAGCCAGAGTCTGTGCAGTAGTGATTCATTTGGAGCCAGAGTTTGTGCAGTAGTGATTCATTTGGAGCCAGAGTCTGTGCAGTAGAGACTCATTTGGAGTCAGAGTCTGTGCAGTACTGATTCATTTGGAGCCAGAGTCTGTGCAGTACTGATTCATTTGGAGCCAGAGTCTGTGCAGTACTGATTCATTTGGAGCCAGTGTCTGTGCAGTACTGATTCATTTGGAGCCAGAGTCTGTGCAGTAGTGATTCATTTGGAGCCAGAGTCTGTGCAGTACTGATTCATTTGGAGCCAGAGTCTGTGCAGTAGTGATTCATTTGGAGCCAGAGTCTGTGCAGTACTGATTCATTTGGAGCCAGAGTCTGTGCAGTAGTGATTCATTTGGAGCCAGAGTCTGTGCAGTACTGATTCATTTGGAGCCAGAGTCTGTGCAGTAGTGATTCATTTGGAGCCAGAGTCTGTGCAGTACTGATTCATTTGGAGCCAGAGTCTGTGCAGTAGTGATTTATTTGGAGTCAGAGTCTGTGCAGTACTGATTCATTTGGAGCCAGAGTCTGTGCAGTACTGATTCATTTGGAGCCAGAGTCTGTGCAGTACTGATTCATTTGGAGCCAGAGTCTGTGCAGTAGTGATTCATTTGGAGCCAGAGTCTGTGCAGTACTGATTCATTTGGAGCCAGAGTCTGTGCAGTAGTGATTTATTTGGAGTCAGAGTCTGTGCAGTACTGATTCATTTGGAGCCAGAGTCTGTGCAGTACTGATTCATTTGGAGCCAGAGTCTGTGCAGTAGTGATTTATTTGGAGTCAGAGTCTGTGCAGTACTGATTCATTTGGAGCCAGAGTCTGTGCAGTAGTGATTCATTTAGAGCCAGAGTCTGTGCAGTACTGATTCATTTGGAGCCAGAGTCTGTGCAGTAGTGATTTATTTGGAGTCAGAGTCTGTGCAGTACTGATTCATTTGGAGCCAGAGTCTGTGCAGTAGTGATTCATTTGGAGCCAGAGTCTGTGCAGTAGTGATTCATTTGGAGCCAGAGTCTGTGCAGTACTGATTCATTTGGAGCCAGAGTCTGTGCAGTAGTGATTTATTTGGAGTCAGAGTCTGTGCAGTACTGATTCATTTGGAGCCAGAGTCTGTGCAGTACTGATTCATTTGGAGCCAGAGTCTGTGCAGTAGTGATTCATTTGGAGCCAGAGTCTGTGCAGTAGTGATTCATTTGTAGCCAGAGTCTGTGCAGTACTGATTCATTTGGAGCCAGAGTCTGTGCAGTACTGATTCATTTGGAGCCAGAGTCTGTGCAGTAGTGATTCATTTGGAGCCAGAGTCTGTGCAGTACTGATTCATTTGGAGCCAGAGTCTGTGCAATAGTGATTCATTTGGAGCCAGAGTCTGTGCAGTAGTGATTCATTTGGAGCCAGAGTCTGTGCAGTACTGATTCATTTGGAGCCAGAGTCTGTGCAGTACTGATTCATTTGGAGCCAGAGTCTGTGCAGTACTGATTCATTTGGAGCCAGAGTCTGTGCAGTAGTGATTCATTTGGAGCCAGAGTCTGTGCAGTAGTGATTCATTTGTAGCCAGAGTCTGTGCAGTACTGATTCATTTGGAGCCAGAGTCTGTGCAGTACTGATTCATTTGGAGCCAGAGTCTGTGCAGTAGTGATTCATTTGGAGCCAGAGTCTGTGCAGTAGTGATTCATTTGGAGCCAGAGTCTGTGCAGTAGTGATTCATTTGGAGCCAGAGTCTGTGCAGTACTGATTCATTTGGAGCCAGAGTCTGTGCAGTACTGATTCATTTGGAGCCAGAGTCTGTGCAGTAGTGATTCATTTGGAGCCAGAGTCTGTGCAGTACTGATTCATTTGGAGCCAGAGTCTGTGCAGTAGTGATTTATTTGGAGTCAGAGTCTGTGCAGTAGTGATTCATTTGGAGCCAGAGTCTGTGCAGTACTGATTCATTTGGAGCCAGAGTCTGTGTAGTAGTGGCCGCGTATCTGAAGCCATTTTAAAATAGTTGATACATATATAAAATTGTCCAAAAATTGACCTTATCGTCCAGCCCTAGTTACAATATCACACAAGGAGGTTTGTTTCGATTTTGCAATTTCATTTGCATCAGCAATGACTTCGATGCGCATCAGAAATCAGATTTGTCAAAACGCTGTCACATCCTTTTAAAATCTCTAGGCCATGTCCTCCTCTAAAAGCCTGGGAAATTCAGATTTCACATCACCGCTGTCATATTCATTCCCCAGGCACCTCTGACAGAATGGAGCTGCCACAAGGTGTTTGTTATCTAACGTAGCAGTCTAAGAAGAGCGGCTTTGGTAAACAACAAGATCCGACCTCAAGATCCCGAGAGTCATGGGAGAAAGACAGGTGCTCAGGAGAAGGCCTGATTTTAATTACGATGCATTCTCCTACTTGACTTCTGTGGTCTAGATAAGCTCGCGGGGTGCTTGTTTTGAACCTGCTGCCTCTTTCTTCATTCCCAGCGTCAGGTAACACATCCAGGACAATTACGATGTCGCTTTTCCCAGGCCGGAGGGAAAACGGGCGAGTAGAGTGGCACGTGCATTACTAGGCAACCCTTGGGCGTGTGTCCTTGAGCTTCTTAAAACCCTTGAAATAGAGGCAGGATACATCCACCACAGACTGCTGTATAATCACATTAATCCCTCGTTCTTATGCAGAGTTTCAGGGGGGTTTACTTTGAACTTTATAATGGCCAATATCATTTGTTTTCTCAGATGTGTTTGCGTAATTAAGCTGCAGTTATTCAAAAGCAGCTCTCCAGAAACACCCACTAAAGAGGAGCACTTTAGTGTTAGATAACATTTGTGTGTTTGTGGATTTTCTGGGACTTTGAAAGTGCCTTTAAAGTGTCACGGTCAGATTTGTTTTTGATCTTACTGCAAACATAATCGAATGCTCATATACTGTTGTGGTCAAAAGTTTACATACGCTTAGCAGAATCTGCGAAATCCTAATTATTTTAACAAAAAAGAGGCATCGTACAAAATGCATGCTAGTTTTTAAATTTGTTCTGTCCTGAATCTGATATTTTACATAAAAGATGTTTACATAGTCCACAAGACATAACAGCTGAATGTATAAAAATTACCCTGATCAAAAGTTTTCATACGCTTGATTCTTAATAGTGTGTGCCATTACCTAGATGATACATGACTTTTTTGTTTTGTGATGTTGTTCATGAGTCTTTTGTTTGCCCTGAACAGTTAAACTGCCCACTGTTCTTGAGAAAAACTATCCAGGTCCAGCAAATGCTTTGGTTATCTATCTTTTCACACAGAGGACAACTCATATGCTGTTTTTACTATTACAACTATTACTAAACGTTCAAAAGGTCACTGATGCTCCAAATAGAAACATGATGCATCAAGGGAGTAAACAACTTTTGAATAGGATAGAGAAGTGTCATTTTTTTCTTGTTTTGTTTAAATAGCATGTTTTTTCATTTAGTACTGCTTTTCAAAAACTATATAAGATACTTACATGTTTCCCAGAAGACAAAATAAAGTACAATTTACCCTGATCTTCAATACATTATTAACTTAACAATACATTGTTATTAACTAACACTAAAACTATTAAGCTTGTTTTTGTGAAATAAAATAAAATAAATATTATATAAATATTACATTCAATTTAAACTTAAAATCTTAAAAAAAATCAATAAAAATAAATGAAAGCTATATATATATATATATATACACACACACACACACACACACACACACACACACACACTCATATGCACATATAAGTATACATAACATATATATACACATACATAACAAACAAAAATATTTCAGAAGTCTGTCAAAAAAAAAAGAAAAATAACAAACTGAGACAACTAAATAAATTCTTTATTCACACATAATAAAATTAAAAGTTAATGTATTGTATGGCCTCCTTTGGCCGTCATAAAAGCTTGCATTCTTGCTGCCACTGTTTTAATGTATTTTTCCACAGTCTCTGTTGTTATTGACTGTAATTGTGCATCTGAATAAATAATGAAATGCTTTTCTATTTTTTTCTGCCTTTCTTGTAAAACAGTACATTTGAAAATTCATGGATAATACCAATAATTATGTTTTAGCAATAGAAACATTACTGTGACTAAAGAGCTTACACATACTGGTGGATTAACTATTACAGAAACATAAAAAAATGATTTTTGGTAATTACCAATACTGTTAGATTAGGGCAGCTATGACATACAGTCAAGCCCAAAATTATTCATACCCTTGGCAAATTACTTTTATTCAACCAGCAAGGTTTTTTTTTTTTTTTTTTTTTACCGGAAATGACACAGTCTTCTCCCAAAAGATAATAAGACAATGTACAAGAGGCATCATTGTGGAAAAAAATATATATATTTCTCAGCTTTTATTTACATTTAAACAAAATTATTTATACCCTTTGCAAACTGTCACAGTCTATGGGAAAATCCAAAGTTCTATACCATTCCAAATAGTGTAAAGCATCCTAATTACCCTGATTCATTGGGAACAGCTGTTTTAATCAACTCAATAGGTGAAAAACAGAAGCTCTCTGCTGTTGGTTTGGTGGACAGTCATGGCTAAGACAAAGGAGCTCACTGAGGACCTGCGGATGCGTATTGTGACTGCTCACAAGTCAGGAAAGGGCTATAGACGTTTTTCCTGAACACGGAAGTAAGTCCGACTCTCAACTGAAAGAATGCTTTACATTTCCGGTCTGCATTGTTTCTAGTCAAATTAGGGTATATTCTGAGCTAATAAACTAATGTTAAACCTATTAAAATGTTTTTAAAAAGCACATGGCTCCATAGCGCCATCACTTGGCAATGTCGCAATGACCGTCATTTGTCAGTGCCTCACTTTAATGAGTGTGTAGATGACACGAAGCAGCGGACGTTAGCTACATTAAAAACAGATGGACGCTATTTGAATGGGTTCCTATGGAAACCGGAACAGAAAAGCATTCAATCTGACGTTAGAATTCGTAATGGCGGCGCTCATCGTTTACTCAGGAAAAAGGTCTATAAGACCATATCTAAATGTTGTGAAGTTCCAGTGGCTACAGTGCAAAGTATTATTAAAAAATACAAGACGTTCCGCACTGTGAGGATGTGGTCGGAAAAAGTGACACCTGTGCTGAGAGGTAAAATAGAATCTAATGATCACCACCAAGGCCATCCTGATGAATCTGGGCTCTGCTGGTGGCAACATCTCAAGGCAGACAGTCCAACGGACACTGCACACCACTGGGTTCCACGGACACAGACCAAGGAAGACACCACTTCTCCAGATAAGGCACACAAAAGCCCGCTTGGCCTTTGCAAATGCTCATCTGGGCAAAGAAGAAGACTTCTGGTCTTCTGTTTTATGGTCAGATGAAGCAAAAATTGAATTGTTTGGCCAAAATGATGTAGCCTTCATTTGGTGTAAAAAAGGAGAAGCCTTCAACCCTAAGAACACCATCCCCACTGTCAAACATGGTGATGGGAACCTAATGTTTTGGGGCTGTTTTTCAGCCGGTGGACCAGGGAACCTAATCACAGTAAATGGCACCATGAAAAAGGAGCAATACATCAAAATTCTCAACAACAACATCAGGCAGTCTGCAGAGAAACTTGGGCACCAGTGGATATTTCAGCACGACAACGACCCAAAACACACAGCAAAAGTAGTGAAGAAATGGTTATCAGACAAAAACATTAACGTTTTTCAGTCAGAGTCCTGACTTAAATCCATGTGAGAATCTGTGGAGGGAGCTAAAGATCAGGGTGATGGCAAGGAGACCCTCCAACCTGAAAGAGTTGGAGCTCATCGCTAAAGATGAATGGGCAAAAATACCAGTGGAGACATGCAAAAAGCTGGTCAGCAATTATAGAAAGCGTTTGACTGCTGTAATAGCCAATGAAGGCTTTTCTATTGATTATTGAGAAGGGTATGAATAATTTTGGACATGCCACTTTTTGTTCAAATGTAAATAAAAGATGAGTAATAATTTTTTCCACAATGATGCCTCTTGTACATCGTCCTATTATCTTCTAGGAGACGTCTGTGTCATTTAAAAAAAAAAAAAAAAAAAAAAAACTGGCTGGTTGAATAAAAGTAACTTTAAGTCAGAATTTGCCAGGGGTATGAATAATTTCGGGGTTGACTGTACATACATACATTGAGTGATTGGATCAAAAAATAGTTTGGATGTGAATATAAAATGTGTCATTTCCTTGTTTACCAGTTATGAAGCTCCAATGAATGTTCCCTAAAGATAAAATCCCATGAAGGTCTGGTTTGAGTGTGTGTGTCAGCATTTGGCTGATGTCTGTGCTGTGTTTGGCTCATCTGCAGCTCTGCTCACATGCCGGCCTGATGAGTTCCAGTGCGGAGACGGATCCTGCATCCACGGCATCAAGCAGTGCAACAAAATACACGACTGCCTCGACAAAAGCGATGAGGCTGGCTGTGTCAATGGTACGTCTTGGCGTGTGTGTGTTCTTCTTGCAAAAGCCTTGTGTGCTGCTTATTCAGCAGGGTGAAATGTATCCCAGAGATCAAATTGGTTCCGCCCTTTTAATACGACACCCTTCAAAGTTTAATGAGTGCAGACCTGTCTGTCCATAGCAGAAGCGTGTCCTACTCAAAGAGGGATGTGTCTAAGCGGTAATAAGCTTTCATGTGTGAAAATAAATTGGCCAGTGCTTTTGAAAGTGGCTTTTATATGGAAGACGTGCACAGACTTCATCTGTTAAAGCTCCAGTCTGTATCTGTGCACTAAAGACCTCTGAGTAGTTGTGCTTATGTGGGAGGAAAGCAAGCTAAATTGAAATGAACTTAGCAAATCAGCTGCCATCTGTTCTGTAAGCATCTTTTGCTTTTCTTTTTCCCCTTTCATGCTTTAGCCACAAAGTGTGAAGGACCTCTGAAGTTCCTCTGCAGGAATGGGGAATGCATTGACGGCAGCAAGGTGTGTGACAACGTGAAGGACTGCAAGGATCGGTCGGATGAACCCAAGAAAGAGTGCAGTAAGAAAACTATTTGTTGACATACAAATGTAAAGCACTACCAAATGAACGTATAAAATTAAAGTTTAGTTTAGATTATTTGATCTTGGAAGAGTTGATTAGAAATATTTGCGCTCAGTTCTCATCTGAGAATATTTTTAATTAGTAACGATAAAGTATGCTTCAATGTTGCCGTGAATAATTTACATGTGCATACAGTCGAATTGCACATTTTTCCCATGAAAATAATTCATTTATGTCTTAAAATGGGTCAAATATAACTCTACAACTCATTTGTCACATGATCCTTCAGAAATCATTCTAATATGTTGACTTGCTGTTCAAGAAACATTTATTATTATTATTATTATCAATATTTTAAAAAGTTGAGTTCATTTTTCAGGACTCTTTAATGAATAGAAAGATACAAAGATCAGTATCTGAAATAAATTACAAATTATAAATTTGAAATCTTTGAAATCACAAGAATAAATTACATTTTAAAATATATTCAAATAGAAAACAGTTATTTTAAATATTAACAATATTTCAAAATGTTACTGTTCTTGCTCTACTTTGGATTAAATAAATGCAGGCTTAGTGAGCAGAAAAGACTTCTTTAAAAAACATTAAAATTTCTGAAACTTTTGACTGGTAGCGTACTGCAATGATAAAATTTTATCTTTAAAAAATTATATATATATATATGGTTTTATAAATGCTTCTCTTTACTGATGAAATGCTGAAAATGGTCCACAAAAATGTTGGAAATTATACAAATGCAAAAATAAAGTGATCCCTGCGCATGTTGTAAGCGACATGCAGAAATAGAGCAACATTTTTTGCTCCACACACAGTGTAAAAACCACAAATATCTCATTTTGAATTTATAGAGTCAAGCTTTTTTATTTTCTCTCCGAATGATTTTTATTTCTGTCTGTATGAACCAGTTGAAATATTAAGAGATCTTCTGCAAAATCTCATTTATTATTGCTCATACTTAGTGTTAGGGATTTGAAACCAGACATAAATAATATATCAAATCATGTTGTTTATTGAGAACAGCTATATTAAAGGGATAGCTCACCCAAAAGTGAATTCTGTCATTAATTACTCACCCTCATGTCGTTCCAAATCCATAAGACCTTCGTTCATCTTCGGAACACAAATTAAGATATTTTTAATGAAATTTGAGAGCTTTCTGACCTAGACAGTAACACCACTGACATGTTCAAGGCCAATAAAGGTAGTAAAGACATTGATCAGTGGTTCAAACGTAATGTTATGAAGCTATGAGAATATTTTTTGTGCGCAAAGAAAACAAAGATAATAACTTTAATCAACAGTTTCACACAGACTATTTTAACAATGCCCTTACTACGTTTCTGGGCCAGAAAGCTTTCAGATCCCTGTTGAAAAAAAAAACTAAAACCAGCCTAAGCTGATTGGCTGGTTTTAGCTGGTCAACCAGCCTGGTTTTAGCTGGTCATAGCTGGTCAGCTGGCTGATTTTAGAGGGGTTTTGGCCACTTTCCCAGCCTGGCCAGGCTGGTCTGTCTGGTTTTAGCTGGTCAGGCTGGGAAACCAGCTAAGACCAGCTACTTCCAGCTTAAACCAGCTAAAACCAGCCAATCAGCCTAGGCTGGTTTTAGCTGTTTTTTTCACCAGAGATATAATAAAAAATATCTTAATTTGTGTTCTGAAGATGAATGAAGGTCTTACGGGTTTGAAACGACATGAGGGTGAGTAATTAATGAAAAAATTTTGGCCAAGTAAGAAAAGAAAAAAAAATTCTGCGAATACATAGCAACATGCTATAAAAGCCAGAATCAAATAGGTTACGTAGGAAGTTGCTGGAGCACCACTGAAAGTGCATCGTAATTTATATGGCAGAGAAAACAAGATTTTTTTATTCATTCCCACTCACATATATCCCCGCACTAACTGGGTCAGAGCTGACGGATCACCATCTTCTCAAAAAAACCATTAGCATCAAAGAGGAATGAAGACCTGCTGTGGTTGTTCTCAAGGCCTGAGTGTGTGTGTTTTCTCACCAAACCTGCACCCTGCACTCTTCCCTCAAATGCCATGTTCACCCACGTGCCGTAATAACCACCGTCTCCAGAGAAAAAACTCATAACTCTGTCTTAATGCCCTCAGAGTCTTCACCTTTAATCCAGAATCCTCTGCTTGCTCGTTTGACATATGGCTGGCTCCGAGCGACGCGGCCCTGCCCCAAATTGTTCACTTCCATGGATATTGTCAGGATGCCAGCACCTACTAATGAACGCAGAGAGCTGGAGAGAACACCTGGTCCTTGTGAGAGAGCGCAGAAGAAAGAGAAAGCACATTGTTGCTCATTTCTGGCCCACACTTCCGTCTCCATTTTGCCTCATTAAATTATTGTCTGCAGAATAGTCAATATGTCTCGCTGTTCACTCAAGCTTTCAGACACAATATGTTCCTGGGATTCAACGGCAAACAAAGCAACGCTAATTTCAACACAACGAGTGGTTCAGTGCCTGAAAGTTTCAACCTCGTCTCGACTCTTTCTCTATAACATCACTCACACTCACGTGTGTTTTTAAAACAGACTCTTGGGAATGTAGATGAGGCCTGAAGATGGTAATTGTGTTTGGCTGTTATTGCTCTAATATAGACAGCCACTCTCACTCACGTAGATGAAGAATTTTATTTTCTTTGCCAGACGAAAAGAAAAAGCTAATGGCTATTTTTTTCCAATACAAGGAAGCCACAACAGTATTAAACAAGTGGAGCAAATTGAAGTGATACAAAATAATTGCTGACAACATCGAAATGTGTCTAAATTATATTTGTACTGCACCTACTTAGCCCTAACTATTTTTACTAACAGCATGCCTCAGTTGTTGTTATTATAACTTGATGTAATCATATATCACTGCAATTCATAAAGTGAATGAAATTATCTGGTCCATCATCCCATGTGAAAAGAAGTACTTCTGAAAAATAAGTGGAAATAAGAAGTATGGAAACAAACTAAATGGAATGCTCTCTGACACTCAAATGCATGTTATTTACAATTGCATGAAAATGTAGTTTAAATTGATAGAAAATTTGTGTTTTTTCTCACAGTTGAAGTCAAAAGTTTACATACACCTTGCAGAATCTGCAAGATGTTAATTATTTTACCAAAATAAGAGGGATTTTTTTATTTAGTACTGACCTGAATAAGATATTTCACATTAAAGACATTTATATATAGTCCACAAAAGAAATTAATAGTTGAATTTATAAAAATGACCCCATTCAAAAGTTTACATAGACTTGATTCTTGTGCTGTTACCTGAATGATCCACAGCTGTGTTTTTTTGTTTAATGATTTTTGTTGTTCATGAGTCCCTTGTTTGTCTGGAACAGTTAAACTGCCTGCTGTATGTCAGAAAAATCTTTCAGGTCCCACAAATTCTTTGGTTTTTCAGCATTTTTGTGTATTTAAACCCTTTCCAACGATGACTGTATGATTTTGAGATCCATCTTTTCACACTGAGGACAACTGAGGGACTCATAGGCAACTATTACAGAAGTGTTTAAACGCTCACTGATGCTATAGAAGGAACAATTATGCATTAAGAGGCAGGGGTGTAAACTTTTGAACAGAATGAACGTGTACATTTTTCTTATTTTGCCTAAATATCAGATTTTTTTAGTACTGTATTGTACTTCAGAAGCTACAGAAGATACATGTTTCCCAGAAGACAAAATAAGTTAAGTTTACCCTGATTTTCAAATTCAAAAGGTTTTTACCCCCTGGCTCTTCATGCATCTATTGTAAACATCAAGTGTGCATTAAATTAATATTTACATTGTCCAAAATGTCATTTAGAGCATCTTCAAATTTTGGGGAGATAGTGTATCTTTCCAAATTTACATTTTAAATCGTCTCTTCTCTCCTTTGTAGGTTTGAATGAATGTTTGCTTAACAATGGAGGCTGCTCACACATCTGTGTGGATCGCCCCATCGGATACGAGTGCCAGTGTCCTGCTGGCTATAAGCTCCTGGACAAGAGGACATGTGGAGGTCAGGCTTGGCTCAGTTCTGAGATGATTTTGACAGTAAAAGTAAAGCTGATTTAATTGAATTTCGAAACGAAAGAACGTAGGCATTCGCCTTACAGGCTCTCGTGTTTATGTACTAAACAGCTGAATCAAAACACATGGATAACACCTATGACTTAGGTATTAAACTAAGATCTCCCAGTAATGACTACATTTAAATTAGGTATGTGTAGTGCATTCTGGGCTTGATGTGCACGATGTGCCCTTGATCAATAGCAGGTCATGACAGACTGTCTTGTTCTATATATATTGTACGATGTAGCCATAGTATTCATCCTTCTTGAGTGAGTGAGCATGTTTGTTTACTTCACAGATATCGATGAGTGTGAGAATCCTGATGCCTGCAGTCAGATCTGCATTAATCTGAAAGGGGATTTCAAGTGTGAATGTCACCCAGGATATGAAATGGACCCCGTAAGCAAGACCTGCAAAGCTGAGGGTAAGGCATTCCTATAGTAAAACAGATGTTTATCAAAGCTGCAAGCAGCGTTGAAAGAGCCCTTGCACCTGGGCTCACCGCTTCCCGGTGGCTTTAGGAAAACAGCGAACAGTGTTTCTGTATTGTCATTTATATGTGCCAAACTTTCTGCTGCCAGATGGTGGAGCTATGACTATAACTGGATATTGTCATGTAGATGTCTTCAGGCTTTCAATAGACATATGAGTTTGGTTCAAATTGAACATGGTATGTTTAAGTTAGTGCAAAGTATGATGTATCATGTCGCCAACAGGTGGTGCTATGATTAAATTTGAATATTGGCCTTTAGATGTTGTCAGGCCAGGATTTTACCAAACATGAAGTTTGGTGCAGATTGGACATTGTATGTTTGGTTAGTGTAAAACAAGTCATTTCCTGTTGCCAACAGGTGGCATTATGATTATAACAGAATATTGTCCTTCAGATGTGTTCAGGCCAGGCCAGGTGTGAAGTTTGAGGCAGATCAGATATTTTGAGTTACAACAACTTCTATTTCCATGGCAAAACATCAAACTTTGTCATGCTGCCATGGACACACTCTTTAACGAAAACCCAAGGTCTTTGCAATTTAACAACATGAAGGCTTTCAGATTAGACTGACCAAATATAATGTTGATATCATTAAATCTCTAGGAGGAATGCGTTACAGCGTAATATATGTCACTTCCTGTTGCTAGCAGTTGGCGCTATGACTATAACTGAATATGGACATGTAGATGTCTTCAGGTCAGGACTGTTATCACACATGTGAAGTTTGGGGCAGATCAGACGTTGTATGCCTCCAACGAAAACTCTAGACCTTCGCAAATGTAATATTACATGGGCCTTTAGATTAGACTGACCAAATTTGTTGTTGATCTGAATAAATCTCTAGAAGGAGTTCGTTAAAATACAACTCCTGAAATGGCAAAAACTTGCAAAGTTTGCAGAGATAATTAAAAATAACCAACTTCCTGTTGGGTTTCAGATTTTGCTCCAAGAGACTTTTTTGTGGGTATTGGTGTGTTACATATGTGTTCCAATTTCCGTACATGTACATGAAATGTAGTGGGAGGGGCACTTCATTGAATGTGTTATGGTTTCCAACCCCAACCTTTCCTATCGATTAAAAAAAATCAATATTTTCAATTGAGAAATCATGCTGACCACGTTCATTCTGAACCATTTTAGCTTTCAGTTTGGTTGTTCATGCTTCTGGTCATCTTATATTAGATTACATTGTAGGATATGCGCTCTTGAAGTCATTTTTAAATATTTTCCCGGCACGTTTCATTCAGCTACTCCAGACATTCCAATTAGATCTTATCACATGACTGACTGCTACTTCCTGTGCCCTCCATGGCTCATCAGCCTTCAAGTAGAAGACCTCTGAAAAATAGCACAAGGACATGCTCCCTGAGGCCCTCAGACATACAGAGATGTAGCAGGAAAAATGTAATGTTTAAGAAGGATAAAGATAAGTGAATCCTTCCCACAGAGGACAATTGCGTCTCAGTCTCTAAATGGAGTTATTGTGATCTTTATACAGTATATGCACTCAATATACGTCATATATAAAGTGTAGAGATGTTACTCTCTCTGTAAACAGCTTTGCAGAGCTGCTACTTCTGACTCATTGGATTAATTGAACTCTCTATTGGTTATTTTTTTTCTATTAAATAAATATTTATTTAATATTTAGTATTTTTAAGTACCAAATTATATTTATGGGAATAGTTATGTTTATAAAAGTTATAAAGAAAGGGGGCATGCCACTGATGCCTAAGGCTACTAACATAACACTAATCAGGAGGGACATCCCATTAACCAAGCTAAGAACATAGCTATCCTTAGAAGGCTATGTTGCAGTGAGTCAAAGCAGCATGCAGGGCCCAGGGGGACTGCCCACTTAAAACCCCCTAGGTAGGGGGCAGCCCACCCCTATTACCTGACTAAGCTTAAGGGGTAAAGGTAAGTAGACCATCTACTCAAAACCATAACAGGGGAGATAGCTAGAAAAGGGCTCAGGGGGCTGCCTACTTGAAAAACCCTGAAAAGGGGGGCAGCCTGGACCACTGTGAGAGTACTTGAAAAAAGCTCACGTCACATGGGAGAGATTGGACTTTCAGTCACTGGATCGGAGGAAGCATCAAGAAGTGTTTATAACACAGTTTAGAACCAGAAAGCTTCTCATCCAACGTGTTCCTGAGATCCACTCTCTTCCTCTTAGTGCTCGCCACCTCTGCGCTACTCTTCTGAACGTGCCTGTGATCCTCAGATCGAGACAGACCAGCCACCTCAGAGGTTTTTGAAGATGACATGAGACAACTTTTTCAACCACAGCCTCAAAGGAAGTGCCAAAAAGCCCAGAAAAATGAAAGCAGAGCTTTAAGAAGAAAGGTTTTCTCCTTCCTCCTGATACCCGCAAGATTTAACCATAAATGCTTTCCATAGCCACCATTGCTGCCATCAAATGCCCAGTTGCAGCATCAGTCTGTTTATTGGCACAAAAGGCCAAGTCTGTGGTGGAAAGGCCAAGCAGTTCCTCGACTGCTTCGGGGGACAACCATTGCCCTCATCTAGATCTCTAATCAAGTCAGCTTTGTAAGCTTGTAACACAGCCATTGTGTGGAAGGCTTCACTTGCTTCACCTGATGTCACATACACCCTGCCATTCAGATGCGAGATGATCTGAAACGGATGGCAGAGCAGAAGTCTTCAAAGATGAAATATCATGAAAATCTGAGTTTTTCGGTATTTAAGAGCTATAATCGGGCCCCTGGTGCATCTACCATCCCAGAAAACATTAAAAGAACAACCCAGTAATTTTTTTAGTAAGCCTTTCTCTGCAAGCTTGTGAAAAAACGAGCCGCTCAGATTCTGCTGCCCCCATGCCGTAGAAAGGGTAACTTTTTTTATGATATTACTGCCCTTAATCTGAGAGTTTCTAACCACAGCACCGCCATTCTATTTTCGCACGCAACAGCAGTGAACCAGTTCTAACGCTGTGGCAAAAGTTCGAGCAAAGCATGCTAACTGTTCTGTCTTTGGCTTCACATATGAGCACAGAACACTATTTAGAGTTGTCTCCTCAGAGGAGACAAGAGAGCAGTGGATTTATTGATTTTTTTAATTACTGTATTTTACGCTGCTGCCACACAGATCTAACCGACCATTTTTTAAACATATACTTGTGTGTCTTTGAATGTTTAAGCGCTATAAGACATGTAAGAGAATTTAGTTTAGTACTCATATGCCATGTTACAGCCGCTTTCTGTGCACATGCTTCAGATGTGTGCACTCAGAAAACCGTACATCAGAAGTTTAAACTAAAATGGTTAAAAAATGCATGATTTCAGCATGATAGACATGATAATCAAAACCAAACAAATGGTATTCAGCAGAATATCTGAGCAAGAGCTGTAAAGGCACAGCCCTATTGTGGAAAAGGGGAGATTTAAAGAGCCATGCGCAAAAACAGCGTGTTTCTGCTTTCATTTTCAAAATTATATAATAAATGATCTGTGGGGTATTTTAAGTTGAAAGTTCACAGACACATTCTGGGGACACCTGAGACTTATATTACATGTTGTAAAAAAGAGGCATAATAGTTCTCCTTTAAAAGAAGACGACTTACCCTGGGAGAAATAGCTTGCAAGCGTCTCTTCCACAGGGGGCATTCTCGCATGTCCTCAACCACACCCTCAACATTATTGTCATCCACATGCTGAAAAAGATGCAGCCGAGCCGTTTATGGTTTGTCCCATGTTCTAACTCCATGTGAAGGTCGGTAAGAAAGGGGAGACTCCTAGGGGAGGGGAGGTCATGACCAGCTAGAAAGCACTCGTCCAATTTGGCACAGGTGGGCTTTTGCCTTTAGCGTGACCAGACAAAATCAAACTTTACATCCAGCATTTCCGTTTATGTGGGGAGTTAGGTTTGGAAGGTTCATTGCTTCATTTTTATCGTCATCACCGACCACATCTATGTCCTTACTCTCATTAGATGAGCCCAATGAAGCGCTACTTGTGGAATCAGATGACCAAAGAAAATCAAATCAGATGACAAAAGAAGCTAAGCACTCGAGCTTACAGTGGAAGCTTTTGAAAGGTCCATGCCTTCTCACACTGCAATCTGCATGCCAGACCTGCAAACCCTATGGTTTGAGTCTATGCTGTGCCCCAGCAGCAGCAGGACCTGAACCATGAAACGCTTGTCCCTCACAAAGAGAGAATCCTGAACTGAGCTTTCTCATTGGAAATCATTTGCATATTTGAACCCTTTGGAGCATGCTTGAACCCATTGGGGCAGCCGTGGCCTAATGGTTAGAGAGTCGGACTTGTAACTTGAAGGTTGCGGGTTCAAGTCTCAGGTCCGGCAGGGATTGTAGGTGGGGGAAGTGAATGTACAGTGCTCTCTCCACCCTCAATACCACGACAGAGGTGAGGTGTTATATTTCAACAAAATGAGAAAAATGTGGACATCTTCATCCTGTTCAAACGTTTTCACTCCCGGCTCTTGCTGTATTGTGCTTTTCTCTGCACATATTTAGATATGACTATGTATGTGAAGGTGTAAACATTGTAAAAATCTATTCTGGTGCAATATTTTGTCCCCTCAGATTTCCATAGTTCAAGACTGTAAATACAAATTTACAAATCTGTGGTAATCAACAACCTCAGAACATTTTTGTACTTTTTGCAGCAGATAGAAAGCTTTGCTTTGTTTAAAAATGACTCTCTCTGATCACTTGTCTTTGTGCTTGTTTAGGAAAAAGCCCGTACCTGATGTTCACGAACAGGCACGAGATCAGACGCATTGACCTGGTGAAGAGGGACTACACACAGGTGGTTCCTACTCAGAAGAACGCAGTGGCTATTGATATTGATGTCGCCACCAACCGCATGTACTGGTGCGACCGTTTTCAACACAAAATATACAGGTGAACTCATCTTGACCTTTTAGTTATTATGCTGTAAATATAGAAACGGTTTAGACGAACACTTAAAAGGAAGCTGTGGCCATTACTATGAGAGCCAGGCTTCATTTAACAGCAAAGTGCTGCTTCACATGCTTGTGATGTGTTAATTATTTTAAACTCAGGAGATATGGCTCAATTTATTTACATATCCCTCCCTCACGCACTCAGACCGTTACCCTCTAGATAACACACTCTCTAATGAAATTAATTAAAATGAGATGCAGAGAGGCAGAGAGGCAGAAAAACAGCACTTACGAAACATTTTAACTGCCATATTACTGAAACAAAGATTAAGCGGGAGTTCCATTCAGAATATGTATATGCACATTACCGCTCAAACATTGTGGGTCCGCAAGATATTCCTGTGATGCAAAGCTGAATTTTCTTCATCATTACTCCAGTCTTCAGCGTCACCAGATCCTTCAAAAATCAATTGGATATCCTAACTTTATAACTTTTTAATATGATGACAGCAGCAATGATAAAAGCACTGTGTAAAGCACTGTGTAATGTACTGTAATACAGGAAAGGTTCTGACTCTTGCCAGTTGAAGGTCTGGCCCTGTTACAAATTGATTTTAGAAACTCTTGACTCATTTTTCCACGGTCCATCTCCCTTTCCTCCTGATTGCACATTCCATGTGATCTCACTAATTGGGGACATTCGCTATTCTAATAATAGTTACCTCTGCGGCTGCCCAAAATTGTATGCTATCTTATTAAATGGCAGTACTCTGCCCTGCCCTCGCTCTTCCTGCCTGCCGTCTGTCTCTTTTGGACTTATAAGTGAGGATAAAGTCCAAAGTCATTAGCCGTAACTGCTCCTCAGTGAGCTTGAACTAGTTTGGGATGATATTGAAGCTGATAATAGAAGGCTGAGGGTGAGTTGAGGCCATCTGTTCATTTAGACACCTGTGGCACTCATGAACACTTCAGTGAAAATAAAAGTATTAGAAAGCAAATTTAGTTAAAACTGTTCATGATCAGTACATAAATTGATAGAAACCATGCTTCAGGAAACTATGTTTGTATAGGCAACTAACCAGCAGTTTATTGCATACTGCACATTTTATGTGACCCTGGATCACAAAACCAGCCTTAAGTAGCATGGGTATATTTGTAACAATAGCCAAAAATACATTGTATGGGTCAAAATGATAATTTTTTATTTTATGCCAAAAATCATTAGCATATTAAGTAAATATTATGTTTTATGAAGATATTTTGTAAATTTCCTACCATAAATATATCAAAACTTAATTTTTGATTAGTAATATGCATTGCTAAGAACTTAATTTGAACAACTTTAAAGGCAATTTTCTCAGTATTTAAATTTGTTTGCCCCCTCGGATAGTTGTGTCTCAGCCAAATATTGACCTATCCTAACAAATCATATATCAATGTAAAGCATATTTATCATTTGTAAACATGGACCACGAAACCAGTCATAAGGGTCAATTTTTTTAAATTAAGATTTATACATCTGAATAAATAAGTTTCCATCGCTTAAATAAGATTTCCATTCATTAACAGTGCATAAAGCAATCATTGTAGTGTTTGTCAGTTTTGGTGACACATGATCTCTTTAGGGAGTTTTGCAATAAAAAATTTGTTTGTACATTACTGTTTGAATTTTGGGGTCAAAATAAAATAAAATAATTTATTTATTTATTTTCAGAAATGATGCATTAAATTGATCAAAATGGACACATAAACACATTTTATGTTACTAAAGATTTCTATTTCAAATAAATGTTTTTTTTTTTTTACTTTCTATTTATCAAAGAATCAGGAAAAATGCATTTCCACAAAATTATTAGGAAGCAAAAACTGTTTTCATCATCATTTCAGCAAATCAGCATGTTAGAAAGATTTCTGAAGGATCATGTGACACTGAAGACTGGAGTAATGATGCTAAAAAGTCTGCTTTAAATCACACCAATACGTTTCATTTTAGAATATATTCAAACAGAAAACAGTTATTTGAAAATATAATATTATTTTACAATATTGCTATTTTACTGTATTTTTTATCAAATAAATTCAGGCGCAGTCAGCATAAGAGGCTTATTTTAAGATAATTTAAAATATTTTACTGACTGCAAATTTTTGAACGGTAGTATTTTAATGTGAATTTTGGGATATTGCAAATAGTGCTTGATGGTGTCGTTGTGAGCTGAGGATTTTTTCCCTCATTATATCATTATGTATAAAACAATCACAACTGAAGTCATGTGATTTGACTGTTCGACTTGGCATATACAGTAGTGTGAACAAACATTCTCTTTTCCCCGGACATGTTCTCTTTTTGGACTTAAAAATGCGTCCTGCTGGGATTCCTAAATTGCCCAAAATGTCCAGGATTCGGCTTTTGCTTTCTACAGTCACCATGCATTGTGTACGTTTTTGTATTAAAACCTTGTGTGGGACTGTTGTTTTAATCCCGCTCCCACAAACATTCTAATATTGAATATAATTTTTGCGCATCAATATGCTTTGGATGCATCTCTTGTTGGATGTAGGGTTGCCAAATCTGCATTTGTCATGAAATTGGGCTGATTTTAAACTGTTGTGGATTGATTTTCTCCCGTTGGTTAAAAGTTTGAGATATTGCATAGATTCCATTTGACTGAAATGCTTGTATTGAAACATTTTGCATTCTACCTGTGATAAAACTGGTAGATATTAGTTTTGTGAAGGATGGCCACTGTGGTAGGAAGCTTTTTAGCTGTGTTTATGATCAATCTGCATAACGGTGACTGTAAAATATGTAGTTTTGGTATGGAAATGACATATTTTGATACCAAAACTAGGACCCCAATACCCCTCGTCCTTTGTCCTCTTTTTGGAAATATGGTCACCCTAAACTACAGGCAAACCAAAATTTATTCAGACATCTTTAACATTTCTCTCATTATCACAGTATATTCGCTATAGTTCAGAAAATGGTTATTAAATATGACAAGAACTGTCAGTTGAACTGTGTCAGAACAAATTAATTTTGAAAATGAAAATCTGGAATCTGAGGGTGCAAAAAAAAAGAAAATCGCCTTTAAAGTTGTCCAAATTAAGTTCTTAGCAATGCATGAAACTAATCAAAAATTAAGTTTTTATATATTTGCGGTAGGAAATGTACAAAATATCTTAATGGAACATAATCTTTACTCACATTTGACTGAAATGCTTGTATTGAAACATTTTGCATTTTACCTGTGATAAAACTGTGGTAGATATTAGTTTTGTGAAGGATGGCCACTGTGGTAGGAAATGTAAAAATATGTAGTTTTGGTATGGAAATGACATATTTTGATACCAAAACTAGGACCCCAATACCCCCCGTCCTATGTCCTCTTTTTGGAAAACGTCTAGGTTACGAAGGTAACCCACGTTCCCCGAAGGAGGGAACGGAGACGTTACATTGGGATCTCGCCTGAGAGACCGATCACCTCTGAGCCTTATTAAAAAGGCCAATTGAAAATTGGCGAGTGGACGTGCGCGCCGGCCACGCCCCCGTACATACGGGTATATAAGATGGCTGCGCGCACCACTCAGTCAGGCTTTTGCTGAAGAGCCGGGAGAGCCCGGCGTCAGCGCGACGCCAGGGACGTGGCAGGGGAATGTAACGTCTCCGTTCCCTCCTTCGGGGAACGTGGGTTACCTTCGTAACCTAGACGTTACCCCTTCAGTCGAATCACTTCGACGTTACATTGGGAACAAACCCATGGAAAAGGCCACGACCCTGACGCCGCGTTACGCAACAGCTTCACGTGCTGACAAGTATACGTGCCGGCAGGCGAAGTGTAACGTAACCTTCCCAACGCCCTGGGGCCCAATAAGGGGGCCCCTCCAGGGATGCCAGTTGTACTGAAGCATGGGTTGGGGGGGGCGGAGCACATGAAATTTTACATGTGGAAATAAGAATAATTCAATATATCCATAAAAAGTTTTTTGGGGATATACGAGGGAAACAGCGGTGTCCTCCGCTGGAATAACAAAAAACTAAGCCACAACCTGCGGGGCGAAGGAAACCCAGGCAGGATCACAGTGCAGGACTACTCCGCGCCTAGCCCTGACTGCGGGGCAGGAGGACCCAGGGTTCGCCGGAGGGAACATTCTGGGAAATAGCGCACGGATCCACGTGGGAATGGCGCAGCAAGCCGACACCAGCCGGTCTTCCCGCTCGCCTGAGAGTCCCTAAGTTAGGACACGGGAGAACGGCCTCTACGCAAGGTTGGAGAACCAAGCGAAGGTAGGGTGTCGCCCAGCCCGCAGCTTCCGATTTTTACATCTGCTGGTGAGGTGCCATGAACCAAGGATCACGGCTGTCCCTGGGTATAACAGGGAGGGGCATCTACCACCATTTAGCCAACCTCAGTTCGGGGAGCATTCCCTTTCTGCGAATCCCGAGGCAGATGAAGCTGCTGGTGCGGCTGAAGTGCCGAGTGATTCAGTCTCACATATTTAACGACACAACATCGCACGACTGGGTCTGCCTCCTCCAGAGCAGAGCTTGCAGGTCTACCACCTGGTCGCGGAAAGGCGTGGTGGGGACCTTGGGCACCGAGCCGGGGTCTCGACGGTAACGTGGAGAACGCCGGGCCCGAATTCTCGACACACTTTGCTGGCAGAGAAGCTTATAGGCCCTCTTGATGGGAGCCAGGGCAGTCAGGAGCGCTGTCTTAATGACAGGAACTTTAGCTCGACTGAGGCCCGTGGCTCCAACAGAGCGACCCGCGGCCCTGAAGGGGCCTGAGCTTGTCGGTAACTTACCCTCTTAAGGAAGCCGGGGCAGTCAGGAGTGCTGTCTTACTGACAGAAATTCTAGCTCGACTGAGGCCCGAGGCTCCTGAGGAGCACCCCGCGGCCCCGAAGGGAGACGGGGGGGTCCCAGAGGGTATGAGGCGTTACTTGACAGAGAAAACTTGTAGGTCTCCTGCCCTCTTAACGGGAGCCAGGGCGGTCAGGAGCGCTGTCTTGATGACAGGAATGCTAGCTCGACTGAGGCCAGTGGCTCAATTGGAGCGTCCCGCGGCTCTGAAGGCGACGGAAAGGCCCCAAGAGGGTGTGGGGTGCGTTCTGGGCACCTCTGGGAAACCTCACGGCCAGTGAATGCTTACCTACTTAGCTCCATCTACTGCATGTGATATGCGGCGAAGCAGCGGCATATACTTAGAGTGAGGGGACAGTCTGCGCTCAACTCTCCTGCAGGAAGGGAAGCATACTGCAACCGTGTAACTCTGTGGAAAGCCAGCAAATAGACCTCATCTCAGTGCGAGCCTGCCTAGTCAAGGGAGCTCGGTACTGAGTGATAATTGTATCACGGCCTGCGAAGGCCGGAGAGGTCTGGGTGTCATCCCGTGCCCTACAGGGAGGGACTGCCGCGAGGGAACGGTTACTAGACCTGAGCCTGGGTGGGCCATTCTTGTAGCGCAACCAACAGACTTACTCCTCGTCCTCCCTGGACTTGCACAGAGTCTGTGCAAGGAGGCTCGCTGGGGAAGGGCGAACTTGGGCCCCGGAGGACAGCTGAGTGCCAGCGCTGCTCTGAAAGAGGCAGCTGGTAATGGGAGCAATCGGGGGCGAGCGGATGTGGCTGGCCTACCGATATGCTCCAAACTAGCTGCGTCACGGGGTGGAGTCGCCATCCTGCAGGTGGTGGACTGCCGTGAGAGCCGATAGGCTGCACGGTTGAGTTTACCTGCTTCAAGTGAATGGCCAGTAGCAAAATCTGCCACGTACTCCCTGGGAGCAGATGGAGAGGCTGTAAGCCTCTGTCGTACATGGCAACCCAACCCGTGGTGAGCCACGGGCTGGCTTGTCGGCCAAACTGCGGGAAAACGCCAGTCCGGAGTGGGCCGAGATGCCATGCCCATCATGGGACTCGATCGTGCTGAAGCGGTCTCACATGAACAAGCTTAGCGGCTCTTAGCGGCTAGAGCTGTCATGTGCCCCAGGAGCCTCAGTTTGAGAGAACCGCTGTGTTGTGCCTGATTGATTCAGGAACTACAGCACTGACTGCGCGCTCTTGGTAGTAAGGCGGGCTGTCTTGAGGACCGAGTCGGGCTCCCGACCGAGGAAACGAATTTCCTCGGTTGGCCTGAAGGACCAGATGGCGGGGGTGCCGAGGCACCAGGTCCCAATGTTCGCACAACGGAACTCACGAGTGGGCTGGTAAAGCACCAGTCGAAGAGACGGTTGAAGACGCGAATACCTGTCTGCCGAAGAGGGGACAGGGGAGCTCCCATGGCCTAAGAAGGCAGGAAGGAGAGGGACTAGCCAAATGGAAGCACCTCGCGCTGAGCGCTCGATCCCCGGGGCAGACCGCCGAAGGGGTGTGCGCCGGGGAGATCGAGACGCGACAGCGGGTGCCCTTCAGGCAGATGGCTGCAACCCAGCCCTGGAGACGGAAACATACTTGTATGTGCGTCGTCGTGAGCATGTGTGCCGACAGCCTAAGAAGGGATCGGAACAGAGCTCCATCCAGGGCGGATGTTAACCCACCACTCTAACTGGACACGTGAAGTCAGGACTCTTATCAAACCCCGACCTCGTCCCGGCTGGAGAGACAGGCTGGATCGCGTCCTTCGCCAGTAGGAACGCGACCTCCGCAGGCAGAACAGAGGCACGCCTGTTTCTGAATAAAGAATGTAAGGGGTACCTGTGAGTCTGGGCGGACGCCTGGAGCCGGGCCGTACCGTCCGTATCAACCAGTGTAGTGGTATCAAGGGAACGTTGACCGGCGTGACCGTGGAGGGGCAGCCTGGGGAAAGACAGGGAAGGAGACAAAACCCAGAAGGATAACGTCCTGGAGAAGTGTCTAACTGCACTAAGCAGTGCTTACCTACTTCCCTGGTTCCCGCGCTGGCGACATCCGGTCCCGAGTCTGGTTCCGAGGAGTGGAAGTGCTGCTCAGGAAGGAAACTCGGGGCCGGGGCCCCAGAGGTGAGAAGGCTGGGTCTTTCTGTGATTTCAAATGACCGGCTAAGTCCCGCTTCCAGCGGGAGTGCCGACAGAGTAGCTCTCTCCACCTCCGGGGGTGCTCGCATCAGGGACGCTTCGAAGCTCGCCTGCGAGGGTCTTCCGTCGCAGGACCCTGAGAGGCGAGCGGCGTCCCTCTCCCACGGGCGGCTCGACGTCGGCTGCGAGCCTGGATCGTGTGGCTCAGCAGGGGACGGAGCTGCGGGGGGACGCCCTCGGCGACAGGCAGGCGGAGGCGGGGGCCCAGGCGGCGGAATGGTAACTTCGCGGCGGGGCAGGATATGTTGGACGGCCTCCGTCTGCCTCTGGACCGTTGGAGCGCCAGAGGAGATGCCCAGCCCGAACGACGGGGAGGCGTACTGCTCTGGCATCTCGACGGGGTATGCTGATGGGCGGAGGATCGCAGGTTTTGGGGCCGGCGATACGTTCGACGCCGCTGAGCAAAAACCCTTCACGGTGTCGCCGAATAGGCCGCTCTGGGGAATGGGAGAGTCGAGAAAGCGAACTTTGTCGGCCTCTGCCATCCGGGCCAGAGTCAGCCATAGGTGGCGTTCCTGGACCACACAGGTGGACATCACCTGACCAAGGGGACACGCCACGACCTAGTAGCCCGAAGGGCGAAGTCAGTGGCGGCGTGGAGTTCTTCAAGTACCCCCTGGTCAGGACCACTCTCGTGCAGGCCTTAAGGTGCCTTTATTTTACCTGGCACTTTTGCAGTGTTGCCATGGCCTGCAGGGCGGGGCAGCGTGTCGGGGGGCGCAGAAAAGGCCCAGCCGATGAGGGCGGAAGAATTTCACATGCCCAAAAAGGGAGACGCGGAGGGCCCCACCAGGCGGCCGCGCCCGCGGGCAAAGGTGCACCGCGATGGCGCGCCCGACCTGGGGGACCGCCACGTACCCCTTGGCCGCCCCGCCATGGAGAGTGGCGAGGGGAGAGGAGCTGGAAGCGCGTCAAATGAATAGGGCGCCGTAGATTTTGTCAGCTCCTCATGCACATCCGGTCAGAACGGGACCGGGGGGGAGCGCGGCGCTGCCGCCGGGCCCCCCCCAGGAACCAGTCGTCCAGCCTAGAAGGATCGGCCGGGCCCCCTGAGGAACCTTCAAACCGATCCCCCCCGGCCGCCCGGAGAAGCATAGCCTACAGTTCGACATCAACCTCCGGGGGGGCAGCGACCATGGGTGGGCGCCGCGCCGCGGGAAGAGATGTGTCACCGTCTGACTCTCCCTCTGATGCTGTGACAGACATCTCATCCTCTGCAGGAGCACCGAAGGAGACGCTCAGCCCGCCAGGCGGGGAAGCGTCTGCTGCGGAAACTCAACGGGACCGCGCTGAGATAGAGAGGTCCGCAGGGCTTTTTGAGCCGGCGGAACGCTGTCTATCGTAATTTGAATGTCCCCCCCCTGCGCCCCACCGCGGTGGCCGAAGAGCATAGGCGGCTCAACGGCTGACCACGGGAGGGAGGCGGGGGGAGCCAGCTCGCGAACGAGCGGCGGGACTTCAGCGTGGTCATGGTCATGCTTTCACCGCATGAACCATTCATGAGCACCACCCCAGTGTGCTCAAAGCCTAAACACGTGAGGCAGCGCTCATGTCCGTTTGCTGAGGAGAGGAAACTACCACATCCAGAAACGCACGGCCGAAAAGACATCCTGAAAAGAACGTCTAAAACGGCCGCTAGAAATTGCTCTTTTGTGATCCCGGTTTGCCCAGGGAGGCGCCGCGGGGCAATGCACTCGCCGGGGCTGCTCGCTGGAATGCAAAAAGGCTTTATATGGCCGTGAAAACGGCCGCCCGCGGGACCGCGCTGGCGGCTGCCAAACAATGCTCTTTCTGTGAAACACTCTTTTAGTTATGGCAGCGCAGCAGCAGGAGGGAGCATGAACTCTGAAGAACTCTTCTCGGCTGTTTAGAGGCTCGACACATCGGCTCTGAAAGCAAAAGTCTGACTGAGTGGTGCGCGCAGCCATCTTATATACCCGTATGTACGGGGGCGTGGCCGGCGCGCACGTCCACTCGCCAATTTTCAATTGGCCTTTTTAATAAGGCTCAGAGGTGATCGGTCTCTCAGGCGAGATCCCAATGTAACGTCGAAGTGATTCGACTGAAGGGGTAACTAAAATATGGTCACCCTAAAACAAAGGCAAACCAAAATTTATTCAGACATCTTCAACATTTCTAAAATTATCACAGTTTATTCACTATAGTTCAGAAAATGGTAATAAAATATGACAAGAACTGTGTCAGAACAAATTCATCTTGAAAATGGCAATCTGGAATGTAAGGGAGCACAAAAAATCAAAATATTGAGAAAATCGCCTTTAAAGTTGTCCAAATGAAGTTCTTAGCAATGCATAAAACTAATCAAAAATTAAGTTTTGATATATTTACGGTAGGACATGTACAAAATATCTTCATGGAACATGATCTTTACTTAATATCCTAGTGATTTTTGGCATAAAAGAAAAAGGGATAATTTTGACCCATTTGACTGAAATGCTTGTATTGAAACATTTTGCCTTTTACCTGTGATAAAACTGTGGTAGATATTAGTTTTGTGAAGGATGGCCACTGTGGTAGGATATGTAAAAATATGTAGTTTTGGTATGGAAATGACTTATTTTAATACCAAAACTAGGACTCCAATACCCCCCGTCCTATGTCCTCTTTGGAAAACTAAAATATGGTCACCCTAAACCAAAGGCAAACCAAAATTTATTCAGACATCTTCAACTTTTTTCACATTTTCACAGTTTATTCACTATAGTTCAGAAAATAGTAATAAAATATGACAAGGACTCAGAGTTCAACTGTGTCAGAACAAATTCATCTTGAAAATGTCAGATAACTTTGATAGAAAGGTATGTAGTGGACTATAGTCAACAAAAAATTATACAGCTGTTAGTAAGACAATATATACACAACTATCAATGCTTTGTTGACCAATTACCAAGCATTGCTTAATTTTGTTCAGACTGTGGTGTAAAAAGGTTGCATTAACAATTAAAGAAAAAACACTTGCTCAGGTCAAAGTTTCTGAATAATTTGTGATCCCAAATTTGTATGTGTTTTTATTGCTATCCTCAATTACATAAATGAATATAGTGTCCTGCACTCACTAGTAAAAAATTGGTGTCTGAATAATTTTTGACTTGACTGTAGTTGCAAAACCTCTAACTGTCTGCATGTCTCTGCAGTGCTTACATCCACGAGGCAAGCGACCCATCTCGACACGTTACTCTGATCGACTCAGATCTGCATTCCCCTGAGGGTCTAGCACTGGACTGGGTCCAGCACAACCTCTACTGGACCGACTCTGGTGACAGAACCATCTCTGTGGCTTCAGCGGATGGCAGCCGGAGACGCGTGCTGATTAGCACCGATCTGAGCGAACCTCGAGCCATCGCTGTGGATCCAGAGAGAGGGTGAGCAGCTATCAGACACATCTCATCCAAATGACAAAATCCACAAAAGGCCAGACTGCCTTTAAAGGTCACTGAAATGATAAGGGAAGCTGTCAGTGACATGCACATGGAGGCTGTGGAGTATTGCAGAGGAAATGTTATTGAATTCTATTAATCCATAGAGATAAGCTTACTGCTCATATAAATGGTTTTAGACGTGTTGTTGTTTGCTCACAATGGTGAATACCATAAAATGGTGCTCTTGTTAATGGACAAAGCTATTTTAATTAGTCATTTACGATTCCTCTAGTTCTTGAGATAACATTGTCCTTTGTCACTGACAAATAGAAGTCTTGGCAGTAAAAAAAGAGAAAAATCTTTTACACATCTAGTTTAAAACCTCAGTTAGAAATGTTCTATTTGCATTCATGATTGTGTAATTTAGTAAAATTAGAAAACATTTTGATGACTCTAAAAATGTGATATGTATCCAGCAAGTGCATTTTTCATACTTTACAGTAAATTTTTTGAGATAAAGATAAAAACAAAATGGTTTTTTGGCAAGCATCATGTATATGAATTATATAATATTATTAGGTTTTTTAGAGAATCACACCCTATGACATTCAGTGTTGTTATTGTTAACAAAAACAAGAAATAAAACATAAATATATAAACAAACTAAATTTTTGCTCATTGCAATAAGTCTGAAATATGAATATATTCTAAATTGAAAATATGAATACATAAATATTAGATTAAAAACTCAAGACTTGACAAATGTTGCCTTGGCAATGTTTGTTAAAGTACTAAAAATGCTAAAACTGCAAAATAAATAAATAAAAAATACATAGAAAAAAAATAAAAGTGACAAAAGCACATAAAATTAAAACTCAAGCTAAAATTTTAATGAAAATATAAAACAAAACAAGAATTTAAAAAAATCTATTAAAAATTATTCTACTTAAATTATCTGATTTTAAAAGACTTAATTTCCTGTATGACATAACTTCTCTGCATGACTTTAATATGGTTATGATATTCATTTGTTTTTCTATTAAATAATAATAAATACTATGTCACACTACTTAATAACAGCGTTCGTACAGATACTGTAAAATGAAATTACAGGACTTTCAGGGACTTTTCAAGCACTACTTTTTTGATTTTCAAGGAATTCAATCAGAGATCTCCCTTGTCGAACAATGTCTTCCATTTCAAATTCTAAAAAAGAGAAATAGATTAATAAAAATATACTAATAAAAATAGCAAAAAAAGTCGGCGCCGATAGCCTTGTGGGCAGCGTGTCGACCTATAGCGCCGTTGCGCTCCGGGTGTCCAGTGTTCGAATCCTGACTCGAGAACCTTTCCTGATCCCACTCCCCATCTCTCTCCCACTTTGCTTCCTGTCATGTCTGATCTGTCCTATCGTAATAAAGGCAAAAATGCCAAAAAATAAATGATCTGAATCAAATGATTCGCAATCCGTGCTCTAAAGTTCCGTTCTAAATCAAATGATTCACAAACCCACACCGAAGTCCCGATCTAAATCAAATTATTCAAAAGCAGAAAAAAAATTCATGAACCTGAATCAAAGTCATGATCTGAATCAAATGATTTGCAATCCGCGCTCTGAAGTTCCGTTCTAAATCAAATGATTCGTGAACCTGCACCGAAGTCCCGATCTAAATCAAATTATTCAAACTCAGAAAAAAAGATTCATGAACCTGCACCGAATTCCTGATTTGAATCAAATGATTCGCAATCTGTGGTCTGAAATTCCGTTCTAAATCAAATGATTCACAAACCCACACCGAAGTCCCGATCTAAATCAAATTATTCAAAAGCAGAAAAAAGATTCATGAACCCGAACCAAAGTCATGATCTGAATCAAATGATTTGCAATCCGCGCTCTGAAGTTCCGTTCTAAATCAAATGATTCGCGAACCTGCACTGAAGTCCTGATCTAAATCAAATGATTCAAAATCAGAAAAAAAAGATTCATGAACCCGCACCGAAGTCCCGATCTGAATCAAATGATTTGCAATTCAGTTCCAATCTAAAGCAAAAGATTCACGAACCCACTCTGAAGTCCCGATCTGAATGAATTGATTCACAATCCGTGCTCATAACTTCCAATCTAAAACAAAAGATTCACAAACCTGCTCCGAAGTCCCAATCTGAATCAAATGATTTGCAATCCAGTTCCAATCTAAAGCAAAATATTCACGAACCCACTCTGAAGTCCCCAATCTGAATTAATTGATTCACAATCCGTGCTCCGAACTTTCAATCTAAAACAAAAGATTCACAAACCTGCTCCTAAGTCCCGATCTGAATTAAATGATTCACAATCCGTGCTCCGAAGTTCCAATCTGAATCAAATGATTTGTGATCCACGGTCTGAAGTCCCAATCTGAATATGATTTAGATCGGAACTTCATATCGTGTATTGTGAATCATTTAATTTGAATCATTCAATTCACTATATGATTCACAAATCTGTTCCGATCTAAATCAAATGAGTCCCAATACGCAGTTTGAAGTCCTGATCTGAAACAAATGATTTGCGATACGTGACCCGATTGGAGCACTTTGAAATAGCAAATCATTTTGCGACGCAGTGGTTTAACTAATTCAGAGTTCCGAAAAGCTCTGTTTCACCCATAACTACATGGGTTTTTTTTTTAATAATTACAAGCAATGTTAAAATAAAAAAATAAATGGCTCTTTTAATTTGTTTTGGTTTTTGAATCAGCGAATAAATGACTTAATTGATTTGGTTCATCTGTTCCTCTTTTCGCATCTTCAGCCACGTATACAACGACACTGTCAGTACTACTACTGGCTTAGCTTTATTGTTTTCTGACATTAACTGAATCAAGCAAAAAATTATGATGTATTTTGAATTGTGTGAATTTTGCATGAAAAGATATGTGCTTATTTACAAAATTAAACACTTATTTCATAGATACATTGTCTTTCAATAATTCAAGCATTTTTCAAGTACCTTTTCAGGAATATTGCTATTTTCAAGGGGTTTCCAGGCCTTACATTTAAAAAAAAAAAAAGAGTAAAATTCAAGTCATTCAAGCACTTTAAGCACCTTTTACAAACCCTGTAATTAGGTTATCTTTTTAAGAATTATATTGTTTTAATGAGGCTTTTCTCTTAATTTTTGATATCAAATATTATTAACTTACTAGAATGTAATTTTTAACTCCGTAAAAAAAAATCTAAATTTATTTTAGTTCAGAAATCATAGATGAGGTGCATTCAGGTCCTGTATGTATGAATTGCATTTTTAATGTACTTTTTGAGGGAAAACAAATTAAAAAACACTTTCTTCTGGTAAATGCTTTGCTTTCACAGGTTCATGTATTGGTCTGACTGGGGCATCAGGGCCAGGATTGAAAAGGCTGGCATGAACGGAGTAGATCGACAGGTGTTGGTATCTGAGGACATTGAGTGGCCCAATGGAATCACACTCGGTAGGCGTTATTATGATCGTTCGCTTCGGTTATTTATGCTATAGAAAGAGGAAGAGGAGTATTATTAAGATAGTCTTGTGAAAGTCTAAAACTGAGCTTTATAAATCAGTAAGAGTGAACAGTACCGTTGTATCTCTGAATGCAGATGTGGTTGGTAAGCGCTTGTACTGGGTGGATTCAAAACTGCACCTGATCTGCAGTGTGGATTTAAACGGGGCCCATCGCAGAGTCATCCTGTCCTCCAGCGAGAGACTTGGCCATCCGTATGCCCTGGCTGTGTTCGAGGTAAGTGAGCCTCCTAAATACCTGTGTACCTGTGTGTCTCAGTTTCTTCCATTTCTTCTATTCTTCAATTTCTTTTATTTCTTAACACCAGCTAGTCTGTTTATGTGTATTTATCAGTCCATTACAGTGAATTTAACTGCTGCCCAAGGCTGTCCACTCCAGCACTTAATAATAACTCCCACTCACACTGCTGAGAAGCCCTGGTCATATCGCTCACACACAGGCAGGGCCGACTGGAGAGTATGTAAATGAGTGTGTGTGTGTGTGTGTGTGTGTGTGTGTGTGTGTGTGTGTGTGTGTGTGTGTGTGTGTGTGTGTGTGTGTGTGTGTGTGTGTGTGTGTGTGTGTGTGTGTGTGTGTGTGTGTGTGTGTGGTCAACATCTTAGAGTCGACTTAGCACTAAAGCCTTTCGTCTTTTCTCTTTGTGATTTATTAAAATGGCAGCAGTTCCAGGACTCTGGCCAGTGATGTAGTCCAACTCCTCCCTTGCATCTATTTTTTTACTTCACATTACTTTTTTTTTTTTTTTTTTGCAAAATTGAGCATAACATTTTAGTAATGCTCTGAACCAAATTTTTAACCATAAAACAACTACACTATCAGTCAAAACAGTTTTTGAACAGTAAGATTTTTAATGTTTTTTAAAGAAGTCTCTTCTGCTCATCAAGCCTGCATTTATTTGATCCAAAGTACAGCAGTAAAACTGGAAAATTTTGGAATTTTTTTACTATTTAAAATAACTGTTTTCTATTTGAATATATTTTTAAAAAAAAATTATTCCTGTGATTTCAAAGCTGAATTTTTTGCATCATTACTCCTGTCAGAAATCATTTTAATATTCTGATTTTCTGCTCAAAATTCATTTTTTTATTATTACTTTAGGCAGAATTTTTTTTCAGGTTTCTTTATCATCACTTTTGATCAATTTAAAGTATCCTTGCTAAATAAAAAAAGGGATTTCTAGGTGTGTTAAAGTGTATAATGTTACAAATACTTTTTATTTCAGATAAATACTGATTTTTGGATCTTTTTATTCATCAAAGAATACTAATGAAAAATACTCAACAGTTTTAAATATTGGTGATAGTAATAATAATAAAAACAATAATAATAGCAAATCAGCATATTAGAATGATTTCTGAAGGATCACGTGACACTGAAGACTGAAGTAATGAGGCTGAACATTTTGCTTTGATCACAGAAATGAATTACATTTTAAAACAGTTATTTTAAATATAATTTTAATAAATTTAGCTGTACTTTCAAATAAATGCTGGCTTGTTGAGCAGAAAAGACTTTAAAAACATTACAAATCTCTGTACAAGTGTACAGAATTGTAAAAATATAGATTTTCTATAGCCAATGGTAATATTAAGATAGCTAAAAAATGCTGATATTTATTTATCGCAATTTTATAAATCAAATGAAAAGCTTTATACAATATTTACTGGTGGTTGAGCTTTTTATTGGATTGTACTGATTTACACTACCATTCAAAAGTTTGGAGTTCAAAAGTTCAAAAGTCTCTTATAAAATACAGTAAAACAGTAATGTTTTAAAATATTATTACAATATTCCTGTGATGCAAAGCTGAATTTTCAGCATCATTATTCCAGTCGTGTCACATGAGCCTTAGAAATCAATCTAATATGCTGATTTGCTGTTTAAGAAACATTTCTTATTATTATCAATGTTGAAAACAATTGTGCTGATTAATATTTTTGTCTAAACTGTGATACATATTTTTCCAGGATTCTTTGTTGAATAGAAAGGTCAGAAGAACAGCATTTATTTGAGACATGTCTTTACTGTCACTTTTGGTAAATTAAATGCATCCTTTCTGAACAAAGGTTTCGATTTGTTTTAAACTTTTAAATGGTAGTATATTTAGTCACTTAAAATATCCAAATATCACCTGATTTACTACTATAATTACACTCCTGTCCAGTTACAATACATATATTGCATGCAATTAAGAAGGATGTCAGTAGAATTGGAACTGATGCAAACTACCACTACTGTTAACCCACTAAGCAGACATGGTTAAATCTCAAAATAGACAAATATCAGCAATATAACTGTCCTGGGAGATAGATAACCTATCACTAAAGCATCTATAGAAATGCCATGGTTAGGTGAGTGGCTATTATGGGCTGTGGAAGACGGTGGAAATTGATTGAAGCTGTCTCAGAAGCCACTTTAAATGTAAAATTGAAACATGCTCAGAATTATTCATGTTCAACATCCTACTTCAGTGATGTATTGTATTTTATGTGGGACAATTCCCTTTATTGTTTTGCTGCTTAAGCTCAGCGGTCTCCATGGTAACGTAGGGATGGGTCCTGGGCAGAGTTATGATAGGAAGAAAGAAGATTATAGTATTTTCACACAAGCATGGCTCAAGTAGTGGTGAGCACACTAATCTAAGATTGACTTCCTCTCACAGCAGAGCAGGGCTGAATGCTGAAGGGCTGTAGTCTTACACACCTACACACCAGCCGCAGAATTAAAGGTCGTGCTGGGCAGAGAATCCTTCTGTCGATTCACCCCAGTAACGGAGCTTCTACAGAAAACAATGTGGGACTTTTTAATGTGGAGCTTTTTCTTGGCAGATTTATTGCTTGTGAGAGACAAGGCAGGTATTGTCTTACCCAGGATGCTCTTTATTGAATTGATTTCCATTGTTTCAAGCAATCTTCAATATCTGTGATGCAAGCAGATTGATGAAGAGATGCCTTGCCTTTTGTATGTGTATTTACATCACTACCTTTTAACAAACCCATTACCTGAAATATTGAATGATGCATGCTAAATGTGTCCCCCACCATTGTGCTGTAGTATGAGTCATGTGTTTTGAAGAGAGTAGAACTTTTTAGGCAATCAGATTTTCCCTGCCAGCCACCTAGCAATGTTTTAAAACCACCTAGAACACCTTAGCAAAAATGTATAAACCACCTAGAAAGTGTTTGCAACAACCTAGCAATGCCTAGCAACCACATGGACCACTGCACACTTCACTGAGCCACTTGCTCACTCACCTAACGTGATTGATATGTGACATAAAAATCTGCACCCAGTACACAATAGCAACACCTTATCAACCTCTTAGAATACCCTAGTTACACCACTACCTAGAAATGCACTTAAACCAACCAGAACACCCTAGCAACACCATAGAAATCACCCAGAAATGCCCCAAAACAGTCCAAAACACTTTAGAAACACCATATAAACCACCTAAGACACCCTAGCAACCACTTAGTACACCTTAACAACAGTTTTACCTTGAAATGCCCTAAAACCACCCAGAACACTTTAGCAACACCATAGAAACCAACTAATAGACCCTAGAAACTGCTTAGAACACCCTAGCAACACCATAGAAACCACCTAAAACACCCTAGCAAACACCTAGAACAACTTAGCTACAGTACCACCTAGAGACGTCCCCTAAAACCACCAACACCCTAGCCACACCATAGAAACGACCTGAAAGACCCTAGCATCCACCTAGAACACCCTAGATACAATACCACCTTGAAATGCCCTTAAACCAACCAGAAAGTCATAGCTACACCATAGAAACCAACTAAGACAACCTAGCAACCACCGTGAACACACTAGTTTGGTGGTTAGATGGTTTCTATGGTGTTGTTAGGGTGTTCTAGGTGGTTGCTAGGGTGTCTTAGGTAGATTCTATGGTGTTGCTAGGGTATTCTAGGTGGTTGCTAGGGTGTCTTAGGTGGATTCTATAGTGTTGCTAGGGTGTTGTGAGTGGTTTTAGGGCACTTCTGTACAGTAGCTAGGGTGCTTTATGTGGTTGTCTTAGGTGGTTTCTATGGTGTTGCTAGGATGTTTTGGGTGGTATTAGGTAGTACCGTAGCTAGGGTGTTTCAGGTGGTTGCTAGTTACAGTACCACCTAGAAATGCCCTAAAACCACCCCTAGCAACACCATAGAAACCACCTAAGACACCCTAGTAACCACCTAGAACACCTTAGCAACACCATAGAAACACCCTAAGACACCCTAGCTACCACCTAGAACATCCTAGCTACTGTACCAACTAGAAATGTCCTAAAACCTCCCAGAACACCCTAGCAACTCCATAGAAATCCCTAGGACACCCTAGCAACCTTCTAGAACACCCTAGCTACAGTGCCACCTAGAAATATCCTTATATGACCCAGAACACCATCAGCAATGCCTTATAAACTAGCCAGGAGACCCTAGCAACAACCTAGCAATGTTCTAAAACCACCCAGTACCCTCTAGCAACCATCCAGCAGTTTTCTTCTCTTAATGACATGTGAAAGTCTAGTGTTGACTGTTGTGTGTCTCTTAGGATCGCGTGTACTGGACGGACCGTGAGAAGGAGGCCGTCTACAGTGCAAACAGACTCACAGGACAGGATGTGACCAGTCTCGCCGAGCACCTCAATGACCCTCATGATATAGTGGTTTTCCATGAGCTGAGCCAGCCTGCGGGTGTGTGGACTTCAGCTCAGTTATTTCTATTTATTTGTTTTGTCTTAATGACATTTTGACTAACGGCATACAACATAAAGTTTGTAATCCACTTTATGAAACCCGCTTTCGGATTTGCTCCTTTTATAAACCATCACGCCTGCCATTTCTGTTTTAATCAGCATCTAAGTCATTTCGACTTAACAGTCTGGTACCGAAGACAATAAGTGTCAACAGCTCACTGTTAAATATTAATCATAGTTTAAATCTGCACAGACTGAAGATGAAGTGTGTTTGAACCGTGTGGCTCACAGAATGAGAAATCATCTCCACTGATGGACGATTAATCATTGTGTGTGTTTGTAGCTCCTGACAGCTGTAACCTGAGCGGCGTGACTAACGGAGGCTGTGACTTCCTGTGTCTGCGAGCTCCTCAGATCAGTGAACACTCACCCAAATACACCTGCGCTTGCCCTGACGGTGAGGAACTCAGCCCTGACACACGCCAATGTGAACCCGGTACGCATTTGCATTGCATTGTCCCTAACGCCTAACCAAATCGTTTTTGAACATTTTGAAAGAAAATGTTTGAAGAATGTTGGTAAAGACACTGTTGCTGGTAGCCATTAACTCTTTTTTATACAGTGGAAGTCAGTGGCTACCAGTAACTTATTTTTATCTCCCTATGACTAACCTCTTACCCGTCATTGTACCGCCAGTGCAAAATGAGACTGCCATCACACCTACTGTCCCCATCAACATCACCATGGAGACAGGGGCTGGCCGGGCACCAGAGTCCCCTGCAGCAGTGACATCTCAGTCCGACAGTATGGCTGAAACCACTCTCTCATCACTCCTCACCTCCAGCCCAGAGGAACCAGCTGTCTCCTCTAACACTACAGCAGAGCACAGTCCTACACAAGCGTCCAGCACCACACCAGACAGCCTGAGCAACCTGTCTCATCACTGTAAGTGTGGGTCTGTGTCTGCTTTCATGCACAGGAAGAACCCTAATTAAGCTTTTGCTAAGCCACTCACTGTTGGTAGGTTTGACAAGTTTACAGAGTGTTTCAGAGGACTGATTTCCATGCATGATTTTTGGCAAAATATGCTCATTAAGTGGAAGTTCATATTATTATGTGGGTTGGTGTGAAATGCTTATGGTGCGTTCACACCGGACGCGACTTGCGCGGAAAAAACGCGCTATTCGCGCGTAGTTGAACGCTTGAACATTTGAGTTTACTCGCGCCATTCGCGCGGTAAGATTCGCGTCATTCGCGCGTGACATTTTCTTCACAACAGACGCGAATTCGCGTGAAGGGAGGGGCTTCTGCCACTCGTCAGCGGGAAAGTAGTTGTAAAATAGGTGAATGAGCTCAATTTGCCAGCTTTAGCTTGCTTGTAGTCTCAATATGTATGTATATGTAGGTTAAATTGAGTAAAGAGCGTTTTTTAAAACTAACCAGATTGTCCGACCTCTTCACTCACTTTATTCTTAGCAAGATCCCTTTTATTCCTGTTTCTACAAAAGTCCAAAGATGTATCGTACAGCTCCGAGGAACCACAGACAGCAACGGTGATTTTGTCCGCCATTGTTGTTTCGGATTTCTGCCTCCGTCACTACTAGAGCAAGCTCCTGATTGGTTACCGCGGCGCGGAATTCCGCCGAAGTTCAGATTTTTGAACTCGCGCGTTTCGCGCGATTCGCGCGAATGGCGCGGCAATCGCTTGAACGCTCAATGTGCGCCGCGCCATTCGCGCTATTCGCGCGTTTCGCGCCGCCTCATTCGCGCGTTTCTCATTCGCGTCCGGTGTGAACGCACCTTAAGAGTGCAAAACTGCTAATCAGAAATGCCAGCTAACAGCTTGCACTGTGAGAAAATGCCATTAACATGATTTGGTTTCTGTTGCAATTTCAACCTTTCTCATCATTTTATGGAGAAATATGTTTTCAAGCTTGGGATATTGTTTTTATTTTTTGGAAATATGCTTCCAAATTACTTATATTCAACCAGTCGTTAATTACTAATGTAGTTCCAAACCCGTAAGACCTTCGTTCATCTTCGGAACACACATTAAGATATTTTGGATGAAATCCAAGAGCTTTCTGACCCTGCATGGACAGCAATGCAACTAGCACGTTCAATGCCCAGAAAGGTAGTAAGGACATCGTTAAAACAGTCCATGTGACATCAGTGATTCAACTGTAATATTATAAAGAGTAATAAAAACTATGCTAGAAATAGTAACAATGCTGCAGTTGGTCACTTTGTTTTGGTTGGCTTATGCCGAGTTCAGACTGCACGATTTTCAAATCAATCGCGTCACAGATGTTTTCACACTGCATGACTATCTGGGGTAGCATTCCGTCGCTGTTGTGTTCACACTGCACGATGGATCGGCGACAGGGGGTTTCACACTGCATGACTTTACAATAGGAAGAATCGCCGACAACTTTGTCCCGGTCTGCAAACTACGTCTCACAACCAAACACACGCGAGAAGTGACATGGAAACAACGCAAGGTCAGGCGTGCAAGTTCTCACGTGAGACTGGTATTATTATAAAAAAAAATGGTAGCCCGCAAGAAGCTTGTCATACAAATTGCATGTGCACTCATTTGCAGCGGAAAGAAAAGAAGCCGAAGCTTTTCTTGTTGATATTGTGGTCTACCTTCGTAACTTCTCCCCCAACTTCCGGCTGGCCTGCATGTTGCTGTCTCATTGGCTGTAGGTAATCGCCGATGTGATTTTCAGTCAGATCACCTTTCACACGGCATGATTTTGAATCGCTGACAGGTCCAGATACTTAGCATGCCAAATATCTCACAGGTGTCGGCGACACGTCAGCGATTCTCTCAGATCACGTCTTTGATAGTTCACACTGTGTGATTGTCACTCGCGTGAACGAGCACCGATTTTGCCTGTGATTTCGGGCATTTGTCTGCGATTTCTCAAAACCTGTCGGCGAGTCAAAATCGGGGCTAAAATCATGCAGTCTGAACTCGGCATTAGTTGAAGTCAAAAGTTTACACACCTTGCAGAATCTGCAAAATGTTAATTATTTTACCAAAATAAGAGGGATTATGCAAAATGTTTTGTTTAGTACTGATCTGAATAAGATATTTCACATGTTTACATATAGTCCACAAGAGAAAATAATAGTTGAATTTATAAAAATGACTTTGTTTAAAAGTTTACATTCACTAAATTCTTAATACTGTGTTACCTGAAAGTTGTAGTCCTTTGTTTGTCCTGAACAGTTAAACTGTCCGCTGTTCCTCAGAAAAATCCTTCAGGTCTTTTTAGAGTTTTTTTTATTTTTTTTATAGCATTTTTGTGTATTTGAACCCTTTCCAACAATGACTGTATGATTTTGAGATCCATCTTTTTACATTGAGGACAACTGAGGGACTCATATGCAACTATTACAGAAGGTTCAAACTCTCACTAATGCTTCAGAACAAAACATGATGCAAAGCCGTGGGTGAAAATTTTTGAATTTTAAGATCAGGGTAAATTTTACTTTTTTTTTCTTCTGGGGAACATGCAAGTATCTTCTGTAGTTTTCAGAAGGGCTGTACTAAATGAAAAAAAAAAAGATATTTAGGCAAAATAAGAAAAATTTACACATCTTCATTCGGTTCAAAAGTTTTCCCCCTGGCTCTTAATGCATAATGTTTCGTTCTGAAGCATCAGTGAGCGTTTGAACCTACTGTAATAGTTGGATATGAGTCCCTCAGTTGTCCTCAGTGTGAAAAGATGAATCTCATAATCATACAGTCATTGTTGGAAAGGGTTCAAATACACAAAAATGAACAGGGTCTATTTTATAAATGTAACTGTTATTTTCTCCTGTGGACTCTATGTAAACATCTTTTATGCAAACTATCTTATTCAGGTCAGTACTAAAAAATCAATGATTTTGGTAAAATAATTACAATTTTGCACATTCTGCAAGGTGTATGTACATTTTTGACTTCAACTGTACATCAGCTTGTTTGACTAGAAATGTTAAACAAATGACAAATGTGTTTCTTAAGGGTAAGTGATGCTCCTCTCTTTAATTTTCCTCCAGCTGGCAATGAGTTGTTTCTCCTTGGCCGTAATCTGACAGTGGCAGTTCTTGGAGTTGTAATTCCCATAGGTATGTACATCTTCTGTCTCTCTGGGGCCACTAGGGTCCTGCTCTGTGCTATTTTGAGAACATTTTGACACCAGTGTTGCTCACCGATGCTCTAACTATACAAGGTGAGAGAGCCCGGGGCAACAGACTCAGCTGTATGGAGATGCAGTTTGTGTGTGTGCTGTCTGCATGAATTTAGTTTCATTCTACTTTGAGTACTATTGTGTTGGTGAGCCAAAAAAGCAATTCCCTTGGTAATATTATAACAAAACTGACTAACATCAACCCTGCTGCAATGCAGAAGGAACAGATGTTGGGATTTATTTGATTTTTATTAGGTTAGGTTTATATCAGCATACAAAGAGTTCTGAGAGAAAATTCCATACAAGAATTTTTTCTGATTGACATGAAATGTTTTAGTTTGTATGGATTTTTTGTCCTTATTCTTCATTCCCTATCAACCCTCTTTGCTCTGTTTCAGTTTTCAGTTTTTGCTGCTGTTTTCATGTTCTCTTTTTCTAAACAATTTAAAGGAACAGTTCGCCAATAACAATTCTGTAATTTACTCACCCTCATGTTGTTTCGTATCGGTATGACTGACTGACTTCTGTGAACATAAATCAAGATGTCAGGTAGTGTTCATGCTGCTCTTTTCAACACCTGAAGTCTCTAAGAGCCTAAAAATAACAAAAAGAACTATAAAAGTGATCTGTCTCATTAGACTCATGCCCTATACTTTAAATCTGCTGAAGCCATGTAGTAGTATTGTGTGAGGAATAGGGTAGCATGAAGATTACACTGAACTTCTAATTTTGTGAGAGTTTAAAACAACCTAAAGATGAGTAAACAGCCCCTTCACACAGCAATCCTGGTAAATTGCTGTAAAATTAGTACCACTATGACTTTACTAGTAAATAAACAAATATGCTGTTCACACAGGCAATTGTGTTCTGGCCTTTTACCGGTAAGAGAACATTCAAAATGCTGGTAAATTCTGTGATCTTTAAAAGCTGCGGCATTATCTTCATTCGCCCGCATGAGTAGAAGCACTTTAGTTTCACTATCTGACCAATTTGACAATGTTTTTTGTAGTCTGAGTGACAGGCGTAAGGGGATGATCAAACAGAATGATTTTTTGCCCTTATAAACATGAGATGCATATAATAGTATCTGGCTGCAGCGCTGATGAATGTAAAAGATGGCTGGGTCTCCAGCACGACACATTAAAAAAGGTCAGAAACGAGCCACAATGGTCAAAGATGTCCATCTAGTGCATATTTACATAGAAAAACTCATTTAAAAAAAAGACAATTTACTGGTATTTTTGAAAATGTGCTGTTCACACATCTTTTAATTAATTTACCAGTAAAGACTGTATGTGTGAAAGGGGCTAATGACAGAATTGTTGTTTTTGTTTGACTGTTTCCTCTACACTTGTTTGCCTCCCCATTCCATTATCTATCTATCTATCTATCTATCTATCTATCTATCTATCTATCTATCTATCTATCTATCTATCTATCTATCTATCTATCTATCTATCTACCTATCTATCTGTCTATCTATCTATCTGTCTGTCTATCTATCTATCTATCTATCTATCTATATATCTATCTATCTATCTATCTATCTATCTACTATGTCTGTCTGTCTGTCTGTCTGTCTGTCTCTATCTATCCATCTATCTACTATGTCTGTCTGTCTGTCTGTCTGTCTGTCTGTCTGTCTGTCTGTCTGTCTGTCTGTCTGTCTGTCCATCTATCTACTATGTTTGTCTGTCTGTCTGTCTGTCTGTCTGTCTGTCTGTCTGTCTGTCTGTCTGTCTGTCTCTATCTATCCATCTATCTACTATGTTTGTCTGTCTGTCTGTCTGTCTGTCTGTCTCTATCTATCTATCCATCTATCTACTATGTTTGTTTGTCTGTCTGTCTGTCTGTCTGTCTGTCTGTCTGTCTGTCTGTCTGTCTGTCTGTCTGTCTATATCTATCCATCTATCTACTATGTTTGTCTGTCTGTCTGTCTGTCTGTCTGTCTGTCTGTCTGTCTGTCTGTCTCTATCTATCCATCTATCTACTATGTCTGTCTGTCTGTCTGTCTGTCTGTCTGTCTGTCTGTCTGTCTGTCTGTCTGTCTGTCTGTCTGTCTGTCTGTCTGTCTGTCTCTATCTATCCATCTATCTACTATGTTTGTCTGTCTGTCTGTCTGTCTGTCTGTCTGTCTGTCTGTCTGTCTGTCTGTCTGTCTGTCTGTCTCTATCTATCTATCTATCTATCCATCTATCTACTATGTTTGTTTGTCTGTCTGTCTGTCTGTCTGTCTGTCTGTCTGTCTGTCTGTCTGTCTGTCTGTCTGTCTGTCTGTCTATATCTATCCATCTATCTACTATGTCTGTCTGTCTGTCTGTCTGTCTGTCTGTCTGTCTGTCTGTCTGTCTGTCTGTCTGTCTGTCTGTCTGTCTCTATCTATCCATCTATCTACTATGTCTGTCTGTCTGTCTGTCTGTCTGTCTGTCTGTCTCTATCCATCTATCTACTATGTCTGTCTGTCTGTCTGTCTGTCTGTCTGTCTGTCTGTCTGTCTGTCTGTCTGTCTGTCTGTCTCTATCTATCCATCTGTCTACTATGTTTGTCTGTCTGTCTGTCTGTCTGTCTGTCTGTCTGTCTGTCTGTCTGTCTGTCTGTCTGTCTGTCTGTCTGTCTGTCTGTCTGTCTGTCTCTATCTATCCATCTATCTACTATGTTTGTTTGTCTGTCTGTCTGTCTGTCTGTCTGTCTGTCTGTCTGTCTGTCTGTCTCTATCTATCCATCTATCTACTATGTTTGTCTGTCTGTCTGTCTGTCTGTCTGTCTGTCTGTCTGTCTGTCTGTCTGTCTGTCTGTCTCTATCTATCCATCTATCTACTATGTTTGTTTGTCTGTCTGTCTGTCTGTCTGTCTGTCTGTCTGTCTGTCTGTCTGTCTGTCTGTCTGTCTATATCTATCCATCTATCTACTATGTTTGTCTGTCTGTCTGTCTGTCTGTCTGTCTGTCTCTATCTATCCATCTATCTACTATGTCTGTCTGTCTGTCTGTCAGTCTCTATCCATCTATCTACTATGTCTGTCTGTCTGTCTGTCTGTCTGTCTGTCTATCTATCTGTATGTATGTATGTATGTATGTCAGTCTGTCTGTCTCTACCTAACTATCTATCCATCTGTCTACTATCTATCTATCTATCTATCTATCTATCTATCTATCTATCTATCTGTGTTTGTTTGTCACACTGGCTATCTTGTCAGTCATTCCACCGCCAGTCAAGCGTGTGTTAACGTGTCCCCTAACGGCTGTATGTTAAACACATGCAGTTCCTATTGTTGCCACAGTGGTCTTCGGAGTGGTGTGTGCCGGCGTTTACCTCGTTTACCGCAACTGGAGGAGGAACAGCACCAAAAGCATGAACTTCGACAACCCTGTCTACCGCAAAACCACAGGAGAGACGGAGGAGGATGAGATTCACATCGGTCGGACTGATGGACTCGCTGGCCATCACCACCCTTACCCCGGGCCCGTGGTCGGCATGACGCCAGTCGGCACTGGGACTTGTCCGCCATTCATCGCTCTGCCTCTGGGGACCGGTTTACCAGACCCTGCAACACACTGGTACACAGAGCAGCCCACCATCTCAAGTACAAAGTGAAAGGGAGGCGTCTCTAGAAATACTGTGACCGCAGGGAACAGGACTGACACGTGGCTGCCAAGCTATGCAGGAACTGAATGGCATTTAGCGAGCTGGATCATTCTTAGCATGCCCAGGTTTTGAAGTACACTGGAGTGCAAATGCTGGATAGATTACTAAACAAAAGGTTTAGACATATCAAACTCATATTCATTTGGTCCATTTCAAGCATCATTTTATTGCTGGTTGGAACCACCAGGGCTAGCCTTTTCAGACCTGTATTATTTATATTTATCTTATAATCCTAGACAAATCTAGTACTGTAACTGGCAATAAATTTGCTACATAAATATTGAAGCTAGTCAGTTGGACTAGAAATGTCCAACACTTTAGCTAAAGCTGCAGAGAGAAATAATTTCTGATTCTTACTGAACTTAGTAACATAGCTTTGTTTGTTTTAGTCATCAGGAGTGTTTCCAAAATTAACCAATTAATTACAATTTAAATATATTATATTTTCAATAGGCTTAACAAAAAAATTAGACGCAATTACAAAAGTAAAGGTCCTCGCACACCAAAATTTTCGCATGTTAAAAAATAAATACGACCTCACATTGTGTCAATCATGTTTACACACTGCCTCTGAAACTTTTATCCATCATAAAAAAAAATCGGATCGGGTTAGATGCATTTTTTGCATCTGTAGCAAGCATTTTGCAAGGTGTTTGACAATTCAGAGCCAACGTGACATTCTGTGCGTGACGAATTTTGACGAAAACGGAAAAGTGCAAGGACCTTAAAACTTCTGAATGTAGATCTTTGATGGCTTGAAAGCAAACAAAACTAACTGCTTGGGGCCATATCCATTCATATTAAAATGAATCACGCAATGCAATTTACTAACATTTGTGCTGGTTAAATGACTGGTATTTGCACCATTCTTTAACACCCAAAAAAAGCATGTCTTAAAGCAGGCGTTAATTTTTGCTGATCGTTATGAAAATGTTCTGGCTGCTTCTGTTCTGTAATGTGCACATTGTTAGTAAATCACGTGCAGAATTTTCCCCTCCCTTTGGCGCTTTTATGGAATTGCGCTCTAACGCTAATTTGCCTTGTTTAGTAAATCTGGCCCTTGGTGTCATGACTTCTAGTTTTAGAATTGTTTAACAATGATAAAATGTATAAACAGTTCAAGAAATGTTTAAACAAGCCATATTTCTGAAGCTGTTTACCTGTATTACATATTATACAATATAACTGTTTTATTTTAGTAATCTTTTACCAGTTCCTCATTAGACACATCAAAACGGACTTGGTCTGATTCTGAAAAATTTTTAGTTTTTTTTTTACTAACTTATAATTTAATATGAAGAGTGCTCTTCATGATCCATTCAATTCCCAATGCATAGAGACAGAGGGGCACACGTCATAATCTAAAAACCATGCCCACCAGGGGGGAAAACAATCCAGCACTCTCCACTGACTTTGTATTGCGGGAAGCTGCCTCCTTGTCATTTCTGACTTATAACAAAAATCAGAACAATGTCTAAAAGCTGCTATGTGACAAGGTGTACAGTAAACAAGCTAAAAAACACAAAACTAAGTTTTTATACGCGGTCGACCTAAAAAACGAGCGTTTAAGGACACAAAAGTAAAGCGCAACGGTCATATTACTCAGATAACTACGGCCACTGGAGGGAAATTTAACGGCGACAATAAACATTCATTATTTTTAACCATGTCAAAGAATTATTTCACCACCCTGAAAGGAGGAGATGTATTGAGAAACTAAATTTTATTGGTCTATGTCAGTGCTCCTTTTCCTTACCTTCCTTTTGTTGGAGAAATGATCCAACTGAATGGCCCAACGTGAAATACCCTGACATTTACAACTATTTGTGTCCTTAAACACTAGTTTTTTAGGTCGACAGCGTATAAAAACATAGTTATGTGTTTTTTTAGCTTGTTTACTGTACACCTTGTCTCATAGCAGCTTTTAGACATTGTTCTGTTTTTTGTTACAAGTCAGAAATGACAAGGAGTCAGCTTCCCGCAAGACAAAGTCAATGGAGAACGTTGGTTGTTTTCCCGCTGGTGTGGGCGTGGCCTAAATGTGCTCTGTCTCTATAAAATATAGCCCCGCCTTTTTCCCCTCATTAAATATTCAAATTGAATCAAGAAATACGCCATTATAAAAGTAAAATGGGCTGCAAATGTTGTTTCATGTTGACAATAATTATTTCTAGGATGTTCATTAATCACTCTGAGCAAAGACATTTTAGGTTTTCATTTTAGAACCCCCCAACAAAGAAACATAACAATACAAAACATTCACAAACGTGATATTTTCGGTCCATTTCATCAATGTTATCCACGTTTTATCGGTGTGTTTACTCCACAGAAAGACATTCTATATTCATCACTTGCATGCAAATTAAAAGCCATTGTCCTTGAATTTACACGACTGTCTGGTGAGGCTGCATCCGCGTCTCTGTGGGGCTCCACCGCACTGCAGCTACAACTTGGCAAGGCACTGAAATTGGCAGAGTACCCTGGTTAGTGGAGCAACCCCTAGTGTAATCACACCGAGTCAGAATAGATGTTACGAGGGTCAGCGCAAGTGCGTTACACAGCGGGGTCTCTTGCGGTTCGCACACACTAGGCGTAAACCAGTGGTAATTTATGAAATGTCACAGTTTCACACGTCTGTTTGTTATTGGACTCGTTGCATGCTGAACAGGTTTGCCGTGCCGCCCACTTACAGTACATTCACTTTCATGCTGTTGTTTATCTCCTGAGCGGAGAAACGAGGAGAACATAAGCTGATAGTCGCCCCAAGGGTCTAGCATAGCTACAGGCACAGAGCAAAAGGTTATATAAGCACTATGTTAACGTCTAAGCGCATTAGAATCACGTTAACGTTGGGAAAAAAGTGTTTGGGACTGGCATATGTGCAGACGGCCTGCTCAGCAGATTTAGTGCTCATGCCTCACTGTAATAGACATCTCGACCTTTAAAGACGCTCTGAAAGGCCATACATTCCAAATGCTGGACATTTATTTGTGCGGTTGTTTTTAACGCGGGGTACCTCTGCATTCTTCTGTCATGTGCTGTGGGAATGTTTCGTTTTGTCTCAGGGAGATGGTGTAGAGAGTGTGAGAGGTGATGGGTTTCAGTTAGCAATGATGATTGGAATATAGGTAATCATGTGTACGATGAAAACATAAAATGCATTTTGCATGCAATGACATTATGTAGGTCGATCTAAGATGTGATGCATAAAGAGTGGCTTTGGTAAGAGACAGATTGTTTGAGCTGCATTGCCAGCAAATGCTGGGTTACTAGCATTGTTGTCCAGGTCTCCAAACATGCCAAAAGTCACATTTCACCCCAAAATGACAAGGAAGACATATTTTGCACACAGAAATGGGTAAATATTTACTGTATACACACACACACACACTACTGTTCAAATGATTTTGAAAGAAGTTTCTTCACCAAGGCTGCATTTATCAAAATTTTGATCAGTTGATCAAAAATGTATATATTCAATATTCAGTATTATGTTTAATATATTTTGTTGTTTGTTAATTGTTTTTTATGTAATGATGTATAAATGGCTACCTGATCTCAATGATGAAAACATACATGTGGGAACTTTTCGCAAGACGCAAAATACATAGCAATAAGTACGGAGCCCGTAAAGGGACATGGTGATGCAAAATGTTCTTTCAAATTTTTTGCACTCTCTCGAAAAATTAGTTGAGTTCGAACAAACATTTCCTGTTTACTTTACAGCTAGCAGTGGTTCCTACAGCTCTGTGCGTTCACAGTGTAGTAGTGTTTCATTGAGTTTTATTTTGAACTTGGACTGAAGTATAAAGAAACGGTTTTGGGACATTCTAAAATACTTGATGTGAAACACTGGAGGACCAGTTCAAACCTTATTAATAAAGCACACAGACAAACAGAATAGGCCAGAGAGAGAAAGAAAACGTTTAATTAATGGACTAAGATGGTGGTATAAAAAGGCAGAATTATAGTTACAGTTATACAGAAAACAGCCCTAAATTGCACGATAAGCATTTTCCTCCCATAAAGAAAATGTGGCTTAATAAAGACCAAATATGCTATAGAAATTATTAAAAATATATTCTGTGTACATACTGCAGATGAGCCCAGAATATGAGCTAAAATTGCATGATAAGCGTTTTATTCCTTATAGAAAACCGTGCTTACTGTGGCTTAATATAAGAAGAATGAGAAATAAAAAAAACATATATTATATTTTATTAAAAATATATGTACAGGCAAGCAACGCGGTAATTCATTAAGCCACGTTAAGAATTTATCATGTTTTTCTATGGGTGAGAAAACACGCAAAACTTTGCACATTTCGTTCATATTTTGGGCTCTTCTGCTTTTTTACGTAATATATTTACATCATATTCACTTTTGTTCATACTATAGTGTAGAGGTTTACGTGTAGTGCAGATGGTACGTTATTTTAAAAAGTCACTGAGCATTATAGTTATAGCACCACTCAATGGACATTTCAAGTCAGAACTGCCTTGATGCCTACAAAAGCAACACATAAAACATACCATCTGTTTATCTGTTTCGGTGGAAAAAACACTCTTTTAGTGCCACTCAGTGGACTTTTCACATCGAATATGTCATGAAACGTACATGGCGGAATGTATTTCGTATTTTGTGAAAAGTTCCCACAAGTATGTTTTCCTCCTGAGATCAGGTTGCTAAATGATGTATAAAAATGCAATGTAATTTTTAATACATTTAAAAAACTACCAAGTGAACAAATATAGATCTTCCGTTACGTAGTACAAACATAAAAAGAAGGGCCACATGTTTTTACATTTTACAATACAACAAATCTCAATGGTCCTAAATGCAGCCTTTGGTTTCTTCATGCAAAATATATTTTGTCATTTCTTTCTTTTGATTTTGGGATGAAATATGACCTGAACATGTTCTTGAAAGGTTTTGTGAGATTCACTTGCTGAGGCTTTTTCCCCTTACTCTTCATATTATGAGGGTGTCTTGGGTGCCCTATCCTTTGAATAAATTGTGAGACAAAAGGACAGGTTTTTTTTTTTCTCATTAGGGTGTTCAGGAGGACCAGCTGTTCATTCACAGATTCTACGATCAGATGTTACCTCATAAATATTAAAGAGCATCGCTCTAGGATTTCAAATGAAGACTCCCTCATAAGAGAGGAGCATTAAATATCCTGTGTGCGCGCGAGTGTGCGTGGATGTTAATACGTGCATTTAATAGAATGCATGTATTTGTGGTGTGAAAGTTAAACCTGTGAGTAATGTGATTATGGAATGCGAAGTGTAAATATGTTTTCATACAAATACTTTTGATACACCTTTGTAAAAATGTATATAAGATTTTAGATAACAGTATTGCCTATGAATTAATTTATTTGGAATATATTATCATTGTTTTCTGATGGTAAAATAATATATTCTGCCAAAGTGTTACTGTGCTGTTGGTATTATTCATTTTTGATGTTGGTATTTTTTTACTTTCTGAATTGATTTTAATCTTTATTTTTACATTTTAAGCTTTAATATAGAATATTTTGAGTAGTTTAATTCAATTACTTTGTTATTGCACTATATTTTGCAAATACAAAACTTGTTTTTCTTTGTTCGTGCCTTGTTTTGTGATTTTTACCAACTCTGATTTCATTCTGTCTGATCTCTCACTGCATAAACTTTATTGTGGCATAATGGTCTCATTGTATTTCAAATGTTTCTCTTTATATGTCTCTCTATAGATTGATATAAAAATCAATTAAAAATCTGCTGCCATTTGTTTTTTTTATTGAACTTAAATATTTTAAATGTTTTTTTGTTGTTGTTGTTGTTGTTGTTTGGTACATAACATTAATGTTTTAAAGGCAACATCTGACATTTTCTATGTTCAAGTGCTATGTTCAGTGCATCTACCAACCCAGAAAACCTAAAAAAGGACAACTCTGCAACTTTTTGGTACCTTTTTGTCTGAAAGCATGTAAAAAAAACAAGTGCGTCAGATTTCGGATCTTATTATAATATTTCCGCCCCTTAATCAGCACATTTCCACCCACGGCACCACCACATCTTTTTGTCTTTATGTTTTCACAAGCGACAACGGTGTACCAGCAAAAGTTCAAGCAAAGCATGCTAACTGTTCTGTTGTTGGCTGCACAGATGAGCACAGAAAACTATTTACAGTCCCAGCCTCAGAGAGGACGAGAGCAGTGGATTTATTGATTTATTTACTATTACGCTGCTGACTGTTTTTGTAACTCCTGTGTTTTTTTTTAACATAAACTTGTGTGTATTTGACTGTTTAAGCGCAATAAGACATGAAAGTCTTTAGTACTCACATGCTGTGTGACAGCCACTTTCTGGCTTTATTAGAAGTTTAAACTAATATGGTTTAAAAGGCATGATTTCAACATGATAGACATAATAATCAAAACCAGACAGATGTTTTTTAGCAGAGTATCTGAGGTACAAGCTGTAAAGGCACAGCTCTTTTCTGAAAAAGGGGGCGGGGAGCAGCAGCTCATTTGCATTTAAAGAGACATGCGTGTTTCTGCGTCCAATCAAAATAGGCATTTTCATATCAAAATTATATAATAAGTCATCTGTGGGCTATTTTGAGTTGAAACTTCACAGACACATTGTGGGGACACCTGAGACTAACAGTACCTCACAAAAGTGAGTACACCCCTCACATTTCCTCAACCATTTTAGTATATCTTCTCAAGGGACAATACTATAGAAATGAAACTTGGATATATTTTAGAGTCACTGTGCAGCTTGTATAGCAGTATAGAATTACTGTCCATTATTGTCAAAATAGCTGGCGACAAAAGTGAGTACACCCTAAGTGATAACAGCAATATGTTGTTTAATCATGCAAAGCCACATGTCCTATTCATCATGTTAATGTTTTTTGTCTGCTTGACAGGACCATACAAAGTTGTGTATCTTGTATTAGAGCAGTTAAAAATTGGTGCTTTGAGTACAATTCTCTCATACTGACCACTGGATGTTCAACATGGCATCTTATGGCAAAGAACTCTCTGAGGATTTGAAAATTATAATTGTTGCTCTCCACAAAGATAGCCTAGGCTATAATAGGTTCAGTAACACCCTGAATCTGAGTTACACTAGTGGCCAGGATCATATAGAGGTTTTCCAAAACGGGTTCCATTCGGAATAGGCCTCGCAAGGGTCGATCAATGAAGTTCTGTGTGTCAGGTGCAGAACCTGTCTTAAAAAAAACAGATGCATGAGTGCTGCCAGCATTGCTTTAAGGGTTGCAGAAGTAGAAGGTCAGCTTGTCAGTGCTCAGACCATACACTGCACAGTCGGTTTGAAGGAAGCCTCTTCTGAAGCTGGCTCACAAGAAAGCCCGCAAACGGTTTGCTGAAGACAACCTGTCCAAGAGCATGAATTACTGGAACCATGTCCTGTGGTCTGAGGAGACTATAAGATAAAATTGTTTGGCTGCCTTGCTAAGGAAGCTGAAAGTGATGGTGATGGAGTGGCGAAGTATGTCTCCAGACCTGAACCCTATTAAGCACCTGTGGGGCATCCTCAGGTGGAAGGTGGAGAAGCACCATGTGTCTAACGTCCAGCAGCTCCATAATGTCATTATAGAGGAATGGAAGAGGATCCCAGCAACAACCTGTGCAGCTCTGGTCAATTCCATGCCCAGCAGGATTAAGGCAGTCCTAGATAACAATGGTGCTGACACAAAATATTGACACTTTGGACACAGTTTTGACAAGTTGACTTAGGGTGTACTCACTTTTGTTGCCAGCTATTTTGACAATAATAGCTGCATGTTGAGTTATTTTCAGGGGACAGTAAATCTATACTGCTATGCAAGCTGCACAGTGACTCTAAAATATGTCCAAGTTTCATTTGTATAATATTGTCCCTGGAGAGGATATACTAAAATTGTTGCTGAAATGTGAAGGGGGGAAATCACTTTTGTGAGATACTGTATATTTCATCTTATATAATAGGTGTTTAATTTCACATTTGGTTGATATTTATTTGCAAGTGTGACCCATTTGTTGAGGCTGTTCAGGTAGAAGTCTCCTTTAAAACTCATTATGTTAATTCATTCCTATATTAAACTGTCTGGCTGGATCGCCTCAGGAATCGTGTCGCTACAGTAAAAAATATTAGGTTTTTAATAATTCCACTGTGGCACGAAATATACATCAAGCTACAAGTTTGCCCTGGGTTGTTTATACCACTTTATATCAACAGCTTAGTATGTTTACCTTTTCCACTGTGACTTTGTGTATATTTAGTTGTCCATGTTAAAGGATTCTCTTCAGATGATTTACCGTACTGAAATGAATCCTCCAGATAAGCAAATCATGCTGCTTTGAAGATGTCAGAAGATTTGTGAGGCATTCAGTGGATATGCAGATTGTGTTCGTCTTAAAATAAACAGTCAACCACTCAAAGGATTTATCTGGACTAGTTTTATAGAATAGTTTAATTTATTGACATAAGAATGAAACTGGGTTGGTTACAAAACATTGTGTGGGGAAAGATGCACCTTTAACTGTTATTGTCAGTTTTGCGACAGTTATATATTTACATTGACAAGCTTTACATTAGCAAACTACTGTCTTCTTGACTTTATAATATTGACATTTTATTGCTGATTTTCTTTTTAGCAGTAACTGTACATGAATGATTACTGAAGTATAAATGACTGAAAGGTCTCAATCTCCATTCTAAGATACCTTGCATTTGTCTGCGTTCTTGGTTTCTGTGCGGGCTTTCAGGAGGTCTGCTATCTCTGTGTGAGAGGCCTGTGTCGCCAGAGATAACGCACTGCGTCCACCCTAGAGACAAAACAGAGATATATGAATATGATACACTACATGACATCTACAGAGATCTAAACAGCATGTCTGTCTTTATCATAGCGCTACAAGGCTAGTAAAGGATTGCATTCAAATCAGTGTTAAATGTGCCTTTTTTTTTTCCATTGAAATTGAGATTTTCAATTCTTACATGGCCACTTTCATTTCTAAAAATAAATCAGATTTAGATTTTTGCACAAATTTTGTATGTACGCAAATTGTACAGATTTCTAGTAATTGTGCAGTTAATTTTTCATTGTAAAAGGTAAAAAGGTGATCATACTGATTTCAAACTTAAGGATTAATTAGTTTAAATGTACATTGAACCAAACATCTTAGTTGATAATTCAGTATACTTTATTTTTGACAAAACATTCCATGTTTCAGTCATTACAGCACATTTTTAATAGTGACAGTAATGTTTTGGTAGCGACCACATCACATTTTAAGAATTTTAGCTTACATAGTAATACACTACTAAAATACTACAAATTTGCATAACTGTGTTAAAATGTGTTTATTTCCCCCCAAATATGAGGATTATGTGTCCCTATTGTCACTACCAAAACAATGCCCTGCTGGAAAAAACAGGTAAAACCAGCGTAGGCTCGTTGGCTGGGAGACCAGCTAAAACCAGCTACTTCCAGCTGAAACCAGCTAAGCCCAGCCAACCAGGCTGGTTTTAGCTGGGGGGTTTTTTCAGCAGGGTGATGGCATGTTTCGGTCGTGACTGTTACAGTAGTGACAATTTTATGGGATAACACAAAAAAAAAAAAAAGATGTCACTACCAAAACATCACCAAATGTTACCTGTCTGTTTCAGTAGTGACAAATTGAGTTACTTTTGAAGCTATCTCAAAGATGCTAATCAGCACATGGTTAGCTAGCACAGTTCTGAAGAGTTGTACACATATCAAAATTAAATTTTATGGAATAACTGCCAAAAAAGTGTTTAATTATAGAAAAATTGTGTTCGGTAGTGACATTCTTTAAAGTTACACACAGATTTTTTAGACTTTTGAACACATTTACCTCAAAATGATGGGGCCTATCTATTCACCATGTAGACATGGAAGAAAGTGATACATAAATATTTCCTGATCATAAATGTAGGGGTGTAGTTAAAATCAGTCTTAACTAGGGTGACCATACGTCCTCTTTTACCCGGACATGTCCTCCTTTTTGGCTATAAAATTATGTCCGGGGGGATTTTGGAAAATATCATAAAATGTCCGGGTTTTTTACCTCATTTCACTGACCGTCATTAATTCAACACTTTAAATGCAGCCACTGCCCACTGGCATTATTCTGAGGTACCTGTCTGATGACGTGAAAGACCCAATCAAACAAACGAGGAGCTGCTCTGCAAGAGCTGTGTGTCACTAACATGCCGAAACGCAAATGTAGTTTCACAGACGAATTGCAAAGAGAAGAAAAGAAAAGACTAAGAGAGATGATATTTTTACAAGGCAATAAGGTTTTGATATAAGATTCAGTTCTAACAGAAAGGGGGGGGGGGGGGTCAAGCCCATCCTGGGGAGGGTGTCCTCTTTTTGGATTCTCAGAATATGGTCACCCTATCTTAACCAATGCACTAAAACACAGATGTTTCGTTAGTGACATAAAAAATCGCTAGGGACTGGCTGCATGTTAAAATGTCCAAATTTACAGCAGAAAAAAGTATGTTTACAGCCTGGTACAAAAAGTGGTTTTGGTCTATATAGCTAGTTTTGCCCTTCATGTCAACTGTGAGGGGGGTGAATTTTTTTATAACTCATCCATTTAAGTTATATTAAGCCTTAAAGTTCAGCATAATTAAGGGCGTGGCTACTTGAGTGACAGGGGGTTTGCCGCTGCTGTCACCACTGTCGCGCTAGGGCGTGGTTTCAGCAACCAGCTCCACCCACGTCCCGCCTTTTTGCCCATTTTGAATTATCCGGGAGTGACGCACGGTGACGCATTCTCCAAGATGGCGACGGCCAAATCCCGCCCACTATAGGCTTCAAAAACGCTCTTCAGAAACTTACGGTTGACGTCACGGATACTACATCCAAATTTTTTTACAGTCTATGGTTTCAATAGATAATAAAATGATCTTAGTAAACATCTAAGATTTGAATACTTAAATGCTTTTTTAAAAGTGTTTTTGGGTTGTGGGACAGCAGTTTGCAGTTCTGTAGAATGGCCCATATACGTATAGAGTGTTTTCATGATCTAAAAATATTGGCGGCACTGAATGTAAACAATGCCATTCAACCAAATGAAACTTGCATATTTTGCTAATTATTGCTGCTGAAATGGTCAATTATTGTCATGTTTTGGGCTGTACTAACTGTAGTTACAGTAGTAAGTACTGTAAGTACTATAGACTGACAAAAGTTATAACAAATCAAGGAGAAGAGAGCAAAAAACTTTCTGAAGAACAAAATGCGTTTGTGGTTGGCCAAAATGAACCAGGATTTTCAGAGCAAGAATCTTGACAAAATCGTGTTTGTTCTTATCATTTCCAGTCAGTTAGATCGAATATTAGGCTAATATCTTACTTAATACTGCTTGTATGTATCTTACTATCTATTAACTTTAGTTTGTCAAAATATTGTGCCCTTTCCTGCTTACTAAGTCTTTCTCTATATGCTTTAGCAGCTTCCACACGTTTGTTCTATGGTTTAGACAGCATGAATTAGAAGAATGACATATTCAATAGTACATTAACCATGCAATCCATGCTGTTGTGTACATTCAAGTATCACCAATAGGCAAGTGTAAACCCTCTATATGCACAACCAAGCACACACACACAAATATTACTATCACTAGTAATTATTCATAATTTCCTTAATGTTATTGTTACGGTGCGGTGCTGGATGAGACGAGACGATACACGATTTAACAAACACAAAGTCTTTTAATATAATCCAAGGAACTGACAGATCAGGAACACAAAGAATCTCCACACACCAAACGTAAAACATGAAGCAAAGACCGACAGTAAACTAAACTCAAAGACAGACTTATAAAGGGAAACTAATCATTACAGACAGGTGAACACAATCAGGAAGAAACCAAAATCCATGGAACAACGGGGGGAGACAATGGGATAAACCAAGTACATGAACTGACATAACTATGGCAGTTATACTGTATGTGAAAATCAAGCAGGTGGGTATTATACAGGAAGCTTCTGTCTGAGAGATTGCAGGAAATCTCTCCAGCACCTGCTCTGTGTTTCAGAGGATTTATTAGTTCTCAGAGCAGCTCGTCAGTTGTAATGTGATGTGACCTGACTAACGCTCTAGTTTCAGCTGTGGGGGAGCAGACTTGACAGCTCTCATTTTGTCTTACATGCCTCCACATTCTCTCGCTTGCTTTTTCTTTCTCTTTCTCTTTGTCTTTCTCTCATATAGAACTGATGAAGCCACCTCTGTGTGGGATTATTTCAGCTGCCAAGCAAGGATTTCTCTGACACAGAAAGTGATTAGACCAACACTTTGTAAGCATTATTTGTACACTGGTGGCTGTCAGTTTCTGTTGTTGTTTGTATGAAGAGCATGAGGCTGATAACATGTTAACATGAACTGGCCATTTGAACTGATCAGAGTTCAGACAAGATTGTGTCCAGCAGGTGGCACTTTTTTACAGATCAACTGCCTCGCAGAAACAGATCACTGTTGCCCTTTAACCACGCTGAACTTAGAGCTGTTGTCTTCCTCCCATAAAGTGTCATTGTGTTTCTTCAACAAAAATATTGAAGACTGACAAATGCAGCATTTTTATGAAATTTAGGGACAGCTCTGTGCCACAACTGACTTATACAGTTGACTCTGGCTTATCTCAGTTTCTCAAAGGGGTCATCGGATGCCCATTTTCCACAAGTTGATATGATTCCCCATAAATCTTCTGTAAACGTGTGTTATTGAAATTGTTATATTATCCCTTTATACTGTTCAATAAATGTATGGTTAGGTGTTTTTATTTTATTTTAAAGGGAACCCTGGGTATTAAGACTTGTATGGCTTAATATAACGTAAATTTTGCCTCTTACTGAAATATGTAACCGAAAACCCATAAAAGATTTGCGTTATTTAAAAAATCCACATCATTTATACATATTTTGGACTATGAGGGGCACCATTATTTTAATGACGTGAAATGGTTGCCCTCGGTGAGCTACTGGCGCTAACTATTGATATTTTTACCAGTTTTACCACATACTGATACAATGACCACAGCTACTGCAAGAGTTCACAGATGGCGATGGATATAAGCGTAGGCTTCAACCAAATGCCATACCGTTGATTTTTCCTACAAGGAGTCTAAACGCACCCGAATATCGAGTGAAATTCACACTGAGAAACTCTTTCAGTGGCTGCGGCATCATGGCAAGCATCAGAATGTTTACAATACTGCCAGGATAGAATCTAGAGCAGGGGTCACCACACTCGGTCCTGGAGGGCCGGTATCCTACAGAGTTTAGCTCCAACCCTAATCAAACACACCTGAACCAGCTAATCAAGGTCTTAATAGATATACTTAAAGCCTCCAGGCAGGTGTGTTGAGGCAAGTTGGAGCTAAACTCTGCAGGACACCGGCCCTCCAGGATCAAGTTTGGTGACCCCTGATCTAGAGTTTCTTGTCTCTGCTGTTTGTAAGCACTTTCAGTAGCTGTGATCTACTAAAAGCCTCAAAGCCATAAGGGCTGAAGTGGAGTGAACACAGACACGGGTCTTTAGGAAGTTTTATTCATCCACAGGCATCTTCACATTCTTTTCTCCTCTTCCTATCACTAGGAAAGTAGTAAAAACTTACAAAGCTTCTCTTGTTGCCCATTTGACTGAAAATTACAACCAAAAGCCACACAATGTGGCATTGTATCAGTATTTTGACAGAGTTGTGTTGCGGTAAATATAGCAACATGTAGCATCAGTAGCTCACCAAGTGCAACCATTTCATTGTGACACTGTCACACAAGGACGCATGTTTTAACCTGCTCGATATATTATGATTTTATGTATATTTGAGTTTTAATAGGTTTTCATGTTGTCTTAGCCATTTTATTCCTCTTAACCATTTTAATGTGTGTATGTCTTTAAGTGAGTCTGGGTCTGCTTGTCATGTGATCAGTCACATGACAGGAATCAGGAACTAAACAGTATAAAGGAAGCAGCATGTCAAACAATCAGGGTCACTGACCAAACACTGGATTGTGGAGTTTCTTTTAAGGACTTACCATTCCAGCATCACTTTTATTGGACAACACTTCTTTGGATTGTATATACACCGTTGGACACCTTTTACTTGGAGCTTTCAACCAACTAGGATTCTTAAGGACTGTTTTAGGGTATGATTTGAATGGACAATCTGCTTTTAACAGCCTAAGTTATTCTGGTTTTACGGTGTTGTTTTAGTTCCTTGTGAATATTGTAAATACATTTATTTATGCACTTTACTTTTGTCGTTGTCTCATCTTTTTAAAACACTTATTTTACCTCACACAGCCTAATCTGACCCCTTTTAAATCTAAGTAACATCTACCAATAAGGCCGATCGTTACATCATGTCATTGAAATAGTGGTCCAAAATTGGCATAAAACAATGTGGCTTCTTTAAATAGCATAAGCCTTTCATAGGTTTACTACTACATATTTCAGTAAGAGACATTACTAATGTTATATTAAGCCATACAAGTCTTAATGGCCTGATTCCCTTTAAGCTTTGGACAAGCATGCATAAGAAATTACCTTGTCTTTCAAATTGACATCGCAGTTTGCTTCCTCTAACAAAATTTGCACAATATTGACATGTCCCCGATCACAAGCGCTGATCAGTGGAGTGGTTCCTGCATGATCCTGGGCATTAGGATCTGCTCCCTGTTCTAGCAGGAGACGCACCGTTGAGACATGTCCTTGTCTTACTGCCAAGTGAAGAGCCGTTTGTCCCACCTAAAGACACATTTGTTTACAACAGAAGCAAACACATTCATCTTCTGAAACATTACAGAACATGCCAAATCTTATGCAAATAAGCAGTCCATTTCAAACAAATCATTTTGATAGAAAGTGTACACAGTGCCAATTGGCTAATGCCACCCATCACCTGGCCAACACAGGCGTTGACGTCACCAAGCTCCATCAGCTGCTGGACCACTTTCATGTCCCCTGGTGATTCTACAGCTGTCAAGGAGGCCAGCATGATTGCTGTGTAACCAGACTTGTTTCTCAGGTCCACTTCACATACACCTAAGGTTAAGAGGAAGAAAGCACAGAAAGTGTCCTTTAAATATCTAAATATGTACAAATTGGCACTTTTTGTACTGTAATGAAATTTTAATGTGTAATGGTTAATGTAATTGATGCTGAGAAATTTAAGATGGAAGCAGGGCAACCACATGGTGAACAGTCAAAAAAAAAAAAAAGCTGTATTTGGACAAAATAGCTCTGTTTCAAACCCTAGTGAGATGCCATCCTATCTACCCTGCTGAAAAAAATAGCTAAAACCAGCCATGGCTGGTTTAAGCTGGAAGTAGCTGGTTTTAGCTGGTCTCCCAGGCTGGTCAGGCTGGTTTTAGCTGGTGGTTTCCCAGCCTGACCAGCTAAGACCAGCCTGGCCAGGCTGGAAAAGTGGCCAAAACCCCTCTAAAACCACCCTGCTGACCAGCTATGACCAGCTAAAACCAGGTTGGTTGACCAGCTAAAACCAGCCAACCAGCCTAGGCTGGTTTTAGCTGTTTTTTTTCACCAGAGTACCACCTTCTAGGGCAGCATCCAAAATTAAATGGAACTCAACAAGTGACAGATTTGGAATGCTCTACATAGGCAGCAACATGTGCACCACACTAAAAATACAGCAGTACTCCAGAAGTACAAAAGACACACAACTGATGATTGATTTATTAAGAGTTTGATGTTAGCATGTTGCTAAGCTAACCATGCTATATGCAAAGCATAAAATGACATAGCACACACAAATAATCTTTTGTCCAAGATGAAGTGGAAAGTTTGAGTACTTCTATAGCTTTATTTGCCTCTTGTTAGCAACCAAATTTTTCAAAAGTTAGAGTTATAGAGGGTTTGCACTTATGTCACAGTTTGGTCAGTTACCCGGATGCACTGCCATATTGGAGATACTCATATGAATATGAATTGCATGGTTAATGTACTACTAAATACATTGTTCTGCCAAATTATGCTGTCTAAACCATGGAAAAATGTGTGGAAGCTGCTAAATCATATAGAGAAGGACTTATTAAGCAGGAAAGGGCGCAATATTTTGACAAACTAAAGTTAATAGGTGGTAAAGATACATGCGAGCAGTATTAATTAAGATATTAGTCTAATATTTCAACTACCTGACTGAAAATTATAAGAACAAACACAAATGTCAAGATTCTTGCCCTGGAAATCCTGGTTCGGTTTGGCCAACCACAAACGCCTTTTGTTCCTCAGACAGTTTTTCCACTCTTCTCCTTGATTTGTTATAAGCAGTCTATAGTACTCCAAATGTTTTTCCCAGTCCAACCAATTATAAATCCCAAAACATGACAATAATTGACCAATTTCAGCAGCAATAATCAGCAAAATATGTGAGTTTCACTCGGTTCAGTGGCATTGTTTACATTCAGTGCCGCCAATATTGCCGATTGATGTCGTGAAAACATTTTATAATCCATTATCCAAGATAAGCTGGAAAGTTTGAGACACTCCTATAGCTCCATTTAGCCACTTGTTAAGCAACCAACTTTTTCCAGAGAGATGAAAGCTTTGAAAATGTGTCTATTACTGAAGTATTTTATTGCATAGAATAAAACATGGGAAAATATGGGCTTGTATTAACCACTTATTTCCAAAAATTCGTTCTCTTCTCTCTTTTAGAACTCCTTTCTGCACCTCTCTATTGATACTTGTCAGTACTAATTTAAGTGAAGGAATAAAATGCTGTCTGGGTAGGCAGCTACTTTAGCTTGGTTTTGGAATAGTTATAGATTGCAATCACAGCAAGAACAGTGTATGTGTTTTGCTTTCATTAGCTTCAAAGAAATCAAAGATTCCATAATGTAATTTCCCACACGATAATGAAAGACCTGTTTTAAAATATTTATTTTAAAGCAGTTAAAAATATAAGAAAATGAGACAAAAATTAGTATATTATCACTGACCTGTGTCTAAAAGGATCTTCACAATTCTGAAGTTACAATGAGACACACTATAATGCAAGGCGGTGTTCCCATTATCATCTGCCATGTTTACCAGGAACTGAAGGACTGTAGGTGTTTGTGAGTTAACCTCATTGAGATACGAAGCAACAGTATCGGCACATGCTCCCTCCTCAGCAGAGATGTGAAACCACTGCTGAAACACTACAGTGAGAGTCTGGCTCTGAAAATCAGCAAAGAAGACCAGAGTCAAACTTGGCTGAAGAAGTCAATAGTCATTTAGCAGGTGCTTGTCTTCGAAGTAAAGCAACCGACAGTATACTTATTACAAGGACAATGTCCCTGGAGGTACCTGAAATTGTTTAGTTCACCCCAAAAAAAAAAAAAAAAAAAAATCTGTCATTAATTACTCACCCTCATCCAAAACCTGTAAGACCTTCATTGACCCTCCATAGACACGGGTCCTTCCACCTTCAAGGTCCAGAAAGGTACCAAGAACATCGACAAAATAGTCATCATTGGCTCAATTGTAATTTTATAAAGCTACGAGAATACTTTTTATTTTCTGAAAAGATCACATGCACGCGTCGTGATCATTTCTAATATAGCGCTAGGGTGATGCAGAGGAGAAGAATTGTTGTTAAAGTCATTATTATTTATGTTTATGTTTTTGCGCACAAAAAGTACTCTCATAGTTTCATAAAATTATGGTTGAACAACTGATGTCACTTTGACTATTTTGTCGATGTTCTTGGTACCTTTCTGAACCTTGAACATGGAAGGACACTTGCTGTCTATGGAGGGTCAGAAAGCATTCAAATTTCATCAAAAATAGCTTAATTTGTGTTCTGAAGATGAACGAAGGTCTTACGATTTTGGAACAACATGAGAGTGAGTAATTAATGACAGAATTTTCATTTTTGGCTGAAATTTTCCTTTAAGGTAGTCAATTTAATGCCCAAAAAAGCATGCATTTATAAATGGATGCTTGAAATTGCTGCAATAGTGTCTAATTTGCACTGCTCTTGGTAGATTGCATTGATCATTATGGAAATGATCTGGCTGCATCTATGTTCTTTAATTTGCTCATCAGCCACAGAAATTTACTCTCCTTTTGGCACTTTTTATGGGATTCCAGCCTCACGCTAATTTGCCCTGTTTAGTAAATCTGGCCCAATGTGTCTTGCTCAAGGGTTCAGTGGTGATGGTTCATGTCTTATTCCCTACAAGAATTGGTCCAGCAACCTTTTGGTTAGCTTAACTAGTACACACCACTGCCTAAAATAGGCAAGCTTATTACATATAAACTAGTTAAGTGGAATATTACCATTTCATCATCAGGTTCTGACACTTTATCCATGTGGTCTCTCAGGAAATAACATGCCTCTATGAAATCTTTATCAACAGCTTCCCTAGAAAAAAACAAAAACAGGTGGTTTTCATTCATGTTTAGAATTTAGATGACTACATCTCATATTGCTGTATCGCCTAAAGATGAATTCATCTCACCTGTTTTCCTTCATTGCTGAGGATTTCTGATCTGAGTCCACGCTCAAAGAAATGCAACCCTTCCTTTCTTCCTCTGTTTGATCCTCTAGAGCTCTCGCCTGACTTGTTTGCATGTCCAGATTATCTTGTTTTGTGGTCTCTACATCTATGGCATCTTCTTTTGAACTGAATTCTGCACTTTTACTTGTGAATGTTTGTACGCTGGGATCTGTAGTCCATGTGGTCCATAATTCTTCTTCTTTAGTGGTCCATAGGCCTTCTTCTTCAGTCGTATTCTTCTTGAGGCCAACATCCACTTCTGCATGGTCTTGTAGTTTGATAGCAGTACTTACTCCCTCTGTCTCTGTGCTCCCACTTCAAAATGTTGAAGGTCAAAGAGAATTAGTATTCTGAAGTCATTTTGAAGTCACTTTGTATGACTATACTGTGGCACTCCAGGAAAACACTTTCTATTTCAGGGGTAGGCAAGTTCAGTCCTAGAGAGCCACTGTCCTGCAGAGTTTAGCTCCAACCCTAATCAAACACACCTGAACTAGCTAATCAATGTTTTCAGGATTACTAAGGCTAGAGGCAGATGATCTTCTCAGGATTGGAGCTAAACTCTGCAGGACAGCGGCTATTTAGGACGGGACTTGCCTGCCCCTGTTCTTTTCCAAGTCCATTAGTAGTGTTTACAAAAAATTGCCCTTGTCTTACCTGTCTCTTATGCTGATTGTCTTCAAATGTTCTGTCTTGGGGTTTTCTCCTACTTCAGGAAGAACTTCCATTGTTTTATAGTCTTGCAATTCACAGAAAAGCCACAAAAGACCATCATGCAAATTATCATCATACACTGTCAGTAAACTAGACAACCCAGTCTCATAAAAATACGTACCTCTGGGTACTTTATAGCATCACATTTTTACGTGCCTTACTGCAGGTTTCACGGCAGTTTCAAATAAAAAAGTCCACTGAGTGGCGCTAAAACACAGGTAACAAATGCAAAACCAATATAAAAATGCATTTGTAGACGCCGCTTGAATCTTCCTTGTGTGTAGATTTTAACTCTTTTTAACCATAGTTACACGGGATTTAAACCGGAGCTCTTCACTTCAGAAGTACATCTCTGTACTGTGTGAGCTACCAAACAAATCTACTATCTATGAAAACCCATAGATATGAAGCTGGATATGTCCTGCTAACATTCAAAAGCATCAGTTTTCAAATCTCCCAGCATATTAAAATAGTTTTTGAGTCATAATATAATATAATATAATATTTTTCAAGTAATTGTGCAAATATTACACTTTATCAAGCTGTAAATCATACTTTGTGTGAAAAGGAATAAAAGGTGTCTGAGATTTACTGCCTCTAGTGTTTATTTTTTTGGAAACTGCAGTGATATGTACTTATTGGTATGTATTTCATGTCTCGTGAAAAAGTGCCCAAGGTACGTTTTTGTCATCAGACCAGGTAGCTTGTAAAATAGCTTGTCACTTGGATAGTACCCTCAAAAAAATAAATTTTTTTGCTTAACAACCCTAAAAGCAGGGATCTCAAACCCTGCTCCTGGAGAGCTACTGTCTGGCAGACTTCAGTTCCAACCCTGCTCCAAAATAACTGTCTGTAATTATCGAGTAGCCCTGAACACCTTGATTAGTTGGTTCAGGTGTGTTTGATTGGGGTTGAAGTGGAAGTCAATGGGACGGTAACTCTTAAGGAGCAGGGTTGGAGACTCCTGCCTTAAAAGGTGCATATTACCCTTTGAGCAAGATTAGCTCCAATTAGAAGTTTCTAGCATGCCTAGTAAGACCTTTATTTACTGGTTTAGGTGTGTTTAATTAGCCTGCAGGACCCAGAGTTTTGACACCCCTGATTTTTTGGAGTACTCCAGTGATAAGTTGTTGGACCCCTAAAGGTGCGGTTGAGTGCAGAGTCATACCTGGTTTTGGGGCATCACCAGTAGGAAACACATAGAGGGCAAGAAGGGTGACTAAAGTTGTTAACTGCTCTTGAATAGTGCAGACACGTGGAGGCAAGTGATCTGAAGACATTTTCCCTGATGAATCGTCTTTGCAAAGGCACTCCCACTGCTCCTGAAGGAGCTCTTCCAATCTTTTCACGTGGTGCTCCATGTCTGCATGAGAAACTGGAGTTTGATCCAAAACTTGAGGGGCGGTTCCCAACTCTGTTGGCATCTCTTGCCCACTTACTAATGTTTCTTGCAATTCTACCACAGGTTCGAGACTTACTAAGGAGCTCTCAGATGAAATCACTTTGGCCAGTGTGAGTCCCATTTCAAGCTGTACGATCTTCTCATCCTTGAGAAAACTCTCCTCTTCTTGCTGCTTCCGCAAAGCTCTTGTCTTGTCCAGCTCTACCTCCAGTTCATGAAGCTTCTGTTCCAGCAAAACAACTTTCCTCTGGAGAGTCTCAGTGAGAGACTTAGCTTTGTCTCCATTATCCAAGAAATCTCTTTCTCGCGAGACCGTCTTACGTTTTTCAATCTCTGGGAGAATTCTCTCAGTAGTTGAAGTCATTGCAATCGCATCAACTTGTTCAGAAGAAGCCTTGACATTTTCCTCTAACCGGTCATATTCTCGATTCATCCAATCATCACTTGCTTTGTCTTGATTTTCTCTGGCAGATGAAGGAATGTCCCAGTTGTTTATGTGTAGAGGAGCAGCAGGAACATACAGTGGCCCGGTGGTTTTGTTTTGGTAATGTAACTGCAGTAAAAGTCTCTCTTGCTCCTCTTGCAAAATACATATCTGCGCCTTGAGCTCAGGAATGACTCTGATCTCTTCTTCCAATTCCCCAACCCGTTCCAGAGCCATAGTGAGCCGCTGGAGGGTCCCGTTTGCTCTACCTATCCTGCTGTCAGAGGTATGGAATACATCTTCAGATGAGCCATTTTCCTGCTTTAGATATTCCTTGGGGCTACTAGGGCTGGTTGGATCCTCAGTTGACTCTGAGCGTTTTCTCAGTAAAACGGTCAAGGGTAAACTGGACGCTCTCAAGAGATTTGGCCTGACATAACACCCCAAGGGCTGCTCATCAAAAGCCTCCATCTCTGCAGATGTGAAGGGCTTGTAGATGGGTTCTCCCCTCCTGGCATAGCCAGTGGACACACTGTCACTAGATCGAAACTCGTAATGTTGCTGAGAGTCTCCTAGTTTGGTTTTGGGCCATAAAGTGCTGACTGAGTTCCACTCTGTAGTTCTGCATCCATATCCCGGAAGGCTTAAGTTACGTGACAGGATGCCATTATTTTGTCTTTTTTGTCTTCTCTGCATTGGCACCCTCCTAATGGTGTTGCCCTTCTCAATGTCATCGACATACTTGAGAAAGTCCAGGTCCAGATGGAATCCATAGGGCGTCTCTACAGAATAGGATGGTGGTCTTCTTTGGCTCCCATTCTCTTTTGGATAGATGCCGTTCTCTAAAAGAAAAGCACAAAGATGAGTTGCAGAAATGCACAGTATGCAACTGTATTCAGACCGTAAGATCTGCAGTATCATGTGTTTTTAAACAAAGTGTGATTCATACCTTTTTGGGTATCCATTGTTCTTAGCACAAGTCTGTTTTCAACTTCATGTGGTTTTTAGTTTGTGTCTCCTGCCACCTGAAGACAAAAAGACATTGCTGTTACTCTGATGTGTTAAATGAAACAGAATCAAGCACTTCTAAATGCTGGGAACACAAGCTGAGATGAAAGTAGGTTGTGCATGAGTATTTTGCAGATTTACAGAGCCAGACTCTTTCTCTATCTCTCTTTGACCACGCAGCACTTTCAAGGCACCACAGAAGCAGCCACAGCCCAAACAATGTGAGCTATGCAGTAAACACACAAATAGCTGAGACCAAACACATCCACTGGCTCGCATACACACAGACACCCACAGATGCACACCTTGGCATGGCTCACACTGGTAGAAAAAAACATCTTATCAAAATTTGCAGCATGCCTGCTTTCATACCTGTCTGTTCCACCGTTACCGTTCTTCTCTATCAATAGCCAGATCAGCCAGACAAACACACAAATGGGGGCTGCTAAGGCAGGCTGATCTGAAAGAACTGATTGAGGTATATGGGCCATGTCAGGCAAAAAATGCATTGCTGATATAGTCTTATGCTGATAAGGAAAACGGGGCTGCAAGATTCTTGTTTGAAACACACTCCATCCTGAAGATCCATAAATAGCCACCGGACACAGGGGTGTCTATTCCACCTTCTAGCAGAGTTTAGCTCTAGCCCTAATTAAACACACCTGAACTGCTTTTCAGGATCACTAGAAACGTGCTTTGTAGGTAAACTCTGTCAGATCGGACGCCCCTGTTTATAGGTACACCTAAACAGTGTTAAAATAAACAAGTAAATGCACATTTACCCACAGGCGCGCATAGACTGACATGACCCCTTGTCACCTCTCTCATATGCTGACGTAATGCCTGAAATGTACTCGCATGTACGCAAGTATGTGAACACGTTTCCAACTACATAAGCTTGATATCTCACTTTTGTCGAGGGACACTAAGGTGGCTTTACTTTAAACTGTCTTCTACAGTCAGTTTTCTTCTTCAGGTCAACAATTAAGCAGAGCAGCAGTTTGAAAATTGCTAGTTTAGTTAAAGAAAGTTAGACTGTTGACATGTTAAGAACTTGCTACCTGAGACATCCAGTGTAATGACATAGGATTTGATGTTTACAACCCTTTGAGTACTTATAGAGTAGAGTATTTCTTTTCTAATGCTGTGAATTAATTTGCACCACTATTATAAACAACTGTAATATAAATGTGACCCTAGACCACAAAACCAGTCTTAAGTAACACGGGTATATTTGTAGCAATAGCCAAAAATTCATTGTATGGGTCAAAATTATCGATTTCACTTTTATTTCATGTTCCTTAAAGATATTTTGTACATTTCCTACAAAAAATATATCAAAACTTAATTTTGGATTAGTAATATGCATTGCTAAGAACTTGTCTCAATATTTAGATATTTTTGCACCCTCAGATTCCAGATTTTCAAATAGTTGTATCTCAACCAAATATTGTCCTATCCTAACAAACCATACATCAATGGAAAGTTTATTTATTCCTGAGATGTATAAATCTCAATTGACCCTTATGACTGGTTTTGTGGTCTAGGGTCACAAATTACTTATATGATGAGTTATATGCTAGAATTGCTTCTAGCATACAGACAACTTTAATACGGAGTCTTAATTCAGCCATTCTACTAGATTTAGGATTTCTCCACTCAGTTTCACAGTAATGATTATTGCTCCCTTTTCTTTTTTGCAGCACTAAGGAAAAAAATCCTTCCTCTCATTAAATGTATTTCTCTCCGCTGCATTCTTTCTTACACCACAAATTGGATTGAAACTCATGACAACTTAAAAACTGCTACCGCTGTAAGAACAAAATTTGAAACACTGCATCCTCTGAAAAGAACGGACAATTTCAGGCTTGGAGAATGGAAAAAAAGACCAAACTGGAAACTTGAGAGGAACAAACATTTTATCCTGCAGAGAGTTTCAAACTAGTCTGCAACAACTGGAAGTGTTTTCTTACTGTCAACCAAACAAAGTCTTTTCATATCTCTCCTCTTTGTGCTATCACTAAAATGTGTCAGATGACACAACCTTTTCTCCCTTTCTTCTCTGAATAGCGTATGGTTTGCTAGCTGTGTTTTGACATGCACATTTAACAACTCAAGTAGGCCTGATTCACTTTTACATAAAACAAACTGCTGGTCCCACACACTTTCTCACTCACTCACATTTTTAACACACACAATAGACAGACGTTTCACTCTTCCTGTTTGGCCCTGTAAGCGGTGTGGTTTCCTTGGCTCAGATCCTCATTCTTTCTCCTCCGTTTGGAGCTGGCTGGAGGACTGAAGCCAAAGATTGGTTCTCCTGCTCCTGACCCCCATCACCCTTTCACTTTATGGAGAGAGGGTGTGGTGAAGAGTCTCTGCTACTGGACTTTTCAGAAAAACTACTGTCTATCTATCTGTTTATCTATCTATCTATCTATCTTGCACGTTCTTATCCTTAGAGTGTTGTTCCATCTCCTCCTCTGTGGGATTTTTTCCATGTCCACAGCATTTGGACCATGCCGACAATCTTGGCTGTCTGCCAACAGCAATATGTGCACGCACACCAGTTACATGAGAAGACATGTGTGCAGCAAAGTAAATTCTGACTCACTGAATAATCAAACACATGAGAACTTGAGCACTCTGTGCCTGAGGAACATTCAAAAAGAGTTTTAAAGTCACCATTGAAACCTCCTGTTCAGTGGCTCCTGTTACACAAACTAAGCAGTTCAGGACATCTCTCTATTGTTTTAGTGAAGCAATCACTGCATCAGAGGAAAGTCTTTGAATCTCATTTGGGATGCTCAAAAAAGTGTACTTCCTAGGAATTTGTTTGTGCAAAATAAATGACGTATCATAATGGAAGCAAACGACACACCCAATTTACACTAAAACACTTTTTTTGAAATATTCTAATATAATACAAAAACATAAATGCAGCAGAGTTTAAAGACATTATAAAAAATAACCTTTTGCTTAAACTTTAACACTGCTTTTCTCATGAGTTGATTTTTGTTTAAATATTTACAGTAAATTAAATATTTTAGTTCTGTGTCTTACCTTAAACATCACAAGCCTGGCATTGTGTCCTCTCTGGAGTTTAGTCTGTTCACCTCTTCACTTTTCTCCTTCTTCTGAGAGGCTTCAGAGGGGAAGGCAGACAAAAGACATTCAAGCAATGCCAATGTAAAATTCTTGCAAAACATAAGCAGTGTTATTGTGTGTGGAACAGGAGGCGGGCTGTGGGCACTCTGGCCTTTCGTGGCTCCGCCCCCCACCCAATCAGAACCAGAGGGTGGGAGGCAATCTGCATAATTCCTCCAATGAACGTGAGGGGTGGGCGGGGCTTTGTGCATAACTGCATCTGAGGGATGTTTCTCAAAACAGGATCCATGTGATGGCAGGGGGCTCGAGTTTACTAGTACAATCTGGGGCACTCACACAAAACTAGCCCCACATGAAACTGGGTGAAAGAGGACCCTGGAGTAACCCGTCAGAATCTCAGAGCACATGCTGCTACAGCCGCCCACCCACACGCTTTAAGTGTAATTCAATCCACTGTAACATAGTGCTCACCATCCATTATAATCATGAAAATAGTGCAGGGCTTTTCATGAGTATAGGGCACAGAGTGGCTGAGGCTCTTTCAGGACATGCCATTCATTCTTTATGTATCTCCTTTCTCCTCTGGTCTTCCATTTTAATAGTATTATTGGAGATTTTCAGCAACAGCGTCAACAAGGCAATGCCTGTTGAATGAGGAACAATTTAAAATGCTTTTTATCCTCCTTTTAGCTTTCCTTGTGAAAAAGAAGTATACTTTTTTAAATGACATTATAGAAAAAACACAACTTTTAAAAAGAGTACATATTACAATGTCTGTATGATTTTGAGATTCATCTTTTCACACTGAGGACAACTGAGGAACTCATATGCAACCAATACAGAAGGTTCAAATGCTCACTGATGCTCCTGAAGGAAAAACTATGCATTAAGAGCCGGGGGTGAAAACTTTTGAACAGAATGAAAATGTGTAAATTTTTCTTATTTTGCCTAAATATCTTTTTTTTTTTTTTTTTTTTTTTTTTTAGTACTGCTCTTCAGAAGTTACAGAGATACTTCATGTTCACCAGAAGACAAAGTAAGTACAATTTACCCTGATCTTTAACTTTCACCCCTGGCTCTTAATGCATATTTTTTTCTTTCTGGAGCATATGCAACTATTACATTTTCTGTAATAGCTGCATATGAGTCCCTTAGTTGTCCTCAATGTGAAAACATGGATCTCAAAACCATACAGTCATTTTTGGAAAGGGTTCAAATACACAAAAATGCGAGGAAAAAAAAAAAGAATTTGTGGGACCTGAAGGATTTTTATGAAAAACAACGAACAGTTTAACTGTTCAGGACAAACAAGGGACTCATGAACAACTATCAAAAAAAAAAAAAAAAACACAGCTGTGGATCATTCACTAACACAGTTTAAGAATAAAGTGTAAACTTTATTTTTATTTTTTTTACTTGAGTTGTTTATTTATTTAAAAAAATAAAAAATATATATTTTGGACTATATGTAAACGTATTTTATGTGAAATATCTTATTCAGGTCTGTACTAAATAAAAAATAACATTCATTTTGTATGATCCCTCATATTTTGGTACAATAATTAACATTTTGCAGATTCTGCAAGGTGTATGTAAACTTCTGACTTCAACTGTACACTGTCAGAATCGTTCCCTATCCCCTACATAGTGCACTATGGTCCATTCGCCATGCAGAAAATACTAACTCTGTGAACAAGATGCGAATTTCAGCCACAGCTTCAGCGTCTATTTATAGTGTAGGGGGCAGGACTCTCTGGATTCTAGAGAGGATTTAATTGGACGGTAAGTTTTTTTGTTTGTTTTTTATTAATGCAAAAAAGAATACAAGAAAGAGTTGACAGATTGTTTGCACATAATATACAAAGTAACAGAGATATACATTATGTCAACTGAAATAAAGGTGTTAAGAATACAAGAGAAAGCATGGAACAAAGGACAAAACCATAAAACCTTGAGGGTAAGACACTTAAGCATCAATTACATTATACAAATCAAAGTCATTACAAAATGAAATACTTCTAGCTTTCCTATTTTGTGACAACGAAATGGTATTTAAATAATTTTTAAATTCTTTCAAAAAAGTTTGAAGAGAAGCTGAAGTGCAGGGTGATGTCATCAAAATCGTTGATCCATATTGGCGGAAGTTTTGAAAGCTTTTATCTTCTAAGTGAGAATTTTGTCATTGTTTAAGAGCACACTAGCTTATAGATAACCTTAAGGCTAACATATTAATACTTAAAGCCAAAAAACTTCAATTTTGATTTCATGGGGACTTTAAATGTATATTAAATGCAATTAGTTGAACATAAGAGTGTTTTTAACCCAATTATTTATATCTAATTACATAATTACTTCTAAAGCAAACTAAAACATATTTTAATGCACTAACTTCTACATCATTTATGCAAACATACAGTTGTAATAATTTCAGTTTAGTACATTTTAAAAATATAAACTTTAATATTGAAAAACACTATACTTTTAACTACAGTTTTTAAAAAAAAGATATATTTAAGCACACTTCCATTTTACGAGGGTTTGAAATATAATGTATATTGATAGAGTTAACTATAAAAATGACAGGAATACTATCTGTTTGACTAACATGTGCTGTGGGATATAAAGCAGCCACATGAAACTGTTTGGATTGCATGTGACACGCACCAAACAGAAAGACTTCAGTCATCTGAGGTGGTCCTGAATGACTGATGGGAACAAGCGGCATAACTAGACTTCCACAACTTTCAGTGATGAAAGAAATATGCAAGTCCACTTTCCTTTGGCTAATGGTCACCTGTTGCCTTTGCCTGTTTGTCTTTCTCATTAACCCGTGCCATTTTTTCGGGAACATTATTTGATAGACTTAATACTGTTTAGTGTGTAATGCAAAATACTTTTTAAAATAAAATATTAATCAGAATGTCCCAATGTCTCTGGCACTTATAACCAGTGTACCAAAAAACAGTCATAATGGTCAATTTTGCTGAATTGAGATTTATACATCACTTGAAAGCTGATACATAAGCTTTCCACTGATGGTATGGTTTGTTAGGATAGGACAATATTTGGCAGAGATCTATCTATCTATTTGAAAATGTAGAATCTGAGGGTGCAATAAAAACAAAATATTGAGAAAATCGCCTAAATGAAATGCTTAGTGATGCATATTACTAATCAAAGATTAAGTTTTGATACATTTATAATAGGAAAATATCTTCATGTAACATGATCTTTACTTAATATCCTAATGATTTTTGGCTAAAAGAAAAATCGATCATTTTGACCCATACAATGTATTTTTGGCTGTTGCTACAAATATACCCATGGTACTTAAGATTGGTTTTGTGGTCCACAAATATTAAAAAATACTTAAAATTTTCAGGCACGAGTGACACAGTTTCCTGAAAAACAGGCCCTTTACAGTTTTCAGAAGCTAAATTATGCAAACTCATTTTAATGGAATCAATTTTAAATTGTGTCTAGGAGAGAGCGAACTATATTAGCATATAAAACACTTCACTGCTTATGACTTTAACGCTTATTAGATTAGTTATGTGGGTTTGCCTCCAGGAAAATAAATGCACATTTGTAGAGCCCTAAATAAATAAAATAAAATCCCACTTCTGAACCAAGTCGTTTGATTTTTTTATTTACTTATGCCAATTAATTCTTCACTTATATGGGTATTTTACTCGCTTAAGCCTGAGGGTTAGACGTAATTTGTTGCCATTTTACTTCCACACTCAACTAGAAGAAGTAACATGCACATTATAGTCTGTGTGCGATTTCATTTTCCTTAATAATTGTATTCAGATTTTGTCTAAAAGGTTGAGCTCAGATATGTACAGGTATGTACAAACATGTTGAATCATCAGTGGAATAAGAGAAAGGTATAAATCATGCATTGTATACAATCTGTGTGTGTTCTACTGCAATAAACTCATTCATAAGAACATTAGGAAGCAAATAGAGCTTTATCAATCCTCAAACCATACAAACAGCAAACCACAAGGATGAACATAAAGATTGATCACTGATCCATGAGAAATTCTAAATTCAACAACAAACGTATGATTCATATACTCCAGATACACACACAAATGTGTTTACCTACTTAACCAGCTCTTCAAACAGACATGCATTCCCTGTGTTGGAAAGAATCAGGGATGAGGTCAGGTTTGTTGTTTTTTTTACTGTGTCGTCCTCATGCAAGTTAACATTTAACAGGAGGCGGCCCAGAGCTTTCTGATTTATGTTTGTTGGAAATCTGCTTCGGCTTCAACAGAACTGATTTCACAAATTTTTATTTTTAGTCCTCAGGTTGTGAAGGTCACAAACAAGCGTGCATTGAGTTGTAGGGATCAGCCCCCTTATATAATCATCTGTGTTTTGTTTGGCTCACTCACTGGCTTTTGAGCCAGTTGAAACACTTTGACTGATGAAAAGTTCAGAGGTATCGTCGTCCCAGACTCTGCTTGAGTGAAAACGGAACGATCTTTTAGAAAAATAGGAAATAATCTCACTGCCATGTGGACAGCGGGATAGTTATAGCTAATGGTTAGTTTTGGTTTTAGTAGGACGCTGGAGAGCTATGAAGTCAGAACTGATGATATTAGCAGCCATAGCCTGGAGACTACACACACACACAGAGACAGAGACAGAGTATTGGGCAATCTTGGTCTGTTTTGATTTTCAAAATCAAAGTAGCTGTCATTGGTAAATGGGGGGTTATTTCGTCATAGTGACCACAGCACATCAAATCTGGTGCACGCTACTCCATAATCTGAAAGGGCAAGCTGCCACTTGAATTGCAAAATAATAGTAAAATATAAGTGATGCATCAACTCACTGAAAAAACAGCAAAAGCACGCACACACATTTTCCTTTACTATATTTAATAGCTCTTTATTAGTGGTATTTGCTGAGGCAAGCATTAGCATTACTATTGCTCAGACTTTAGTATGCCAGTGTGCTATTCTAAATTCAGCCCAGCGTTGTCTGAAATCGCATACTGAGTAGGTGCCAAATTTTAATTTGAACTTACTAAAATAAAGTTCAAGTTCAGTCATAGTTATTAAAATTAATAAATTAATCTCTCCTCTCTCGTAGCCTCATGGGATAGTAAACCATTCATCGAATGCACACTTTAGAATCTTTCCAGGAGTTTTGCTTTTTTTTTTTTTACTGTTTTTCAAATTCAGACACACTACTTTTGTTATACTGTTTTTCGCATACTATATAGTAAGGAAACATTTGATTTTAGATGCAGTGCAAGTGCTATGGAGTGTTCATTCTGCTGAAAAAAAAAACAGCTAAAACCAGCCATTTTTTTTTTTTTTCAGTAGGGCAAGTCCTCCTGGGAAGTTCGTATTGACAAATTGAGAAGTCATACTTTGAATGTCATTTGCGTTTAAGTTACTTTGGTCGAACTACAGACGGTGATTTATCTTTTCTAAAAAAAAAACAATTCTACAAAAAATACTTCTACAAAATGATGAATAAAACTATGGAAGCTTAATTCTGGCATTAAATAAAGAATAAAAAAGGTAATTGTGATTTTCTATCTCACAGTTCTGACTTTTTGTCAGTTAAAAACTCGCAATTGCGAGCAAAAACCATAGCATTGAGTTTTTTTTCTCAGAATTGCATGTTTGGATCTCGTAATTCTGACCTTTTTTCACAATTGCAAGTTTATATCTCGCAATTCAGAAATTTTTCTCATAATTGCGTGATATAAATGTACTATTGCGAGTTATAAAGTAAGAACTGCAGAATTTAAACTTGCATTATGTGATATAAACTTGCAGTTACAAACAAAAAAATATTTTTTGTGCAATTCTGACTTCTTTTCTCAGAATTATAAGATATAAACTAGCAACAGTGAGTTATAAAGTGAGAATTGTGGGATATAAACTTGCAGTTTCTCGTAATTCAGATTTTTTTCTCACAATTGCAAGTTTAAATGTTGTCATTCTTGTTTTTTTTTTTTTGTTTTTTTTTGGTAATATAAATGTGCAATTGTGAGTTTTAAAATCTGAATTGAAGGATATATACTCACAATTGCATGAAGAATTTACTTCTTTTCTCGCAATTCTGACTTTTTTCTCCGGAATTGTGAAATATAAACTTGCGGGTTTTGAAGTCAGAATTGTGGATTATAAGCTCACAACTGCAACTTTTTTTTCTCAAAATTGTTTAATAGAAACTCGCTATTGCGAGTTATAAAGTGAGAATTGTGAGATATAAACGTGCAATTCTGACTATTTTTCTAAATATTGCGTGATATAAACTTGCAATTGTGAGTTTTAAAGTCAGAATTGGCAGATGTAAATTTCTCAGAATTTATATTTTCCTTTATTTTTCTTAAAATTGTAAGATGTAAACGTCTAATTATGAGTTTAAAAGTCAGAATTGAGACCCACAATTCCGAGCAAAAAGCTCAGAATCGACTTTTTCTCAGAATTGCAAATTTGTATCGCATAATTTGGTCTTTTTTTCTCACAATTGTCCGCAGTGGAGGAAACAGGCTTCCATAACAGTGCATCATATAATTCTATATTTTATTGTTATTGTATTATATGATTGGCAAATTATTGTTTAATTGTAAATGAAAAAAAAAATGATTCTAACAAATTTACCTTTACTGCATCCAAAACATCCGGCATGTTTTCTCATTGACATGCCCCCAACTCTGAAATTTAGGCTTAAAGAAAGTTTAGATTAGATTAGTTGTGTTGTATGTCAAAAGCTGAACTTCTTTCAACTAAACACCAAGTCTAAAAAGTGCACCTCTAAAATTATTAAATTGGCTGATAGTTAGAACAGTCATATGAATTTTTGGTTAAAAAAAATATTTTGTACATTTTCTTATTTTAGCTTTCGTGACAATAACAATGAAAAACTGTTCAAATTATTTAGGCAATATTAAAGGAACTGTTTACGAGGAACCAAGGAAATACAACTAAAGAGCAGCACAAAGGATTGCAAAAAAAGCATTCTGTGTGAACTGATCCTAAGGATCGCTATTTTAGGAAATTCTGGAACTCTTTCACCATTTCCCATTTCGTGGAATGCCAATCTGTTATACAGTCAAATCCAAGCCAGCCAAGTATTCAAATTACTGTCAGTTTTATGCACATTTTCATACTGTGTGGTATACTAACATTATACAAGAGACTTTTATGGCTGCAAACTATCCTTATTTTTCCCTCCATCTTGTCAAAACAATCTGGGAACTTCAGGTCATTCTCCTAAATCAATAGTAGCTCACAAACAGACGCACGTAAAGTCAAATATGGTCCATGCTGACCTATTTAAAATACTACGAAAGGAATTCTAAATATATATCACAGAGTCCAGCTGTACTGTGCTTTCCTGTATCTCACTGTAAAATATATTTTGTTAGTTTTATTTAGAAAAGAAATTAACCTGACTGCCTTAAAAATTAAACTTAAGAGTTAATTGAAAATAAAAATTATTTTACAAATTTCACATTGTGTGAATGCAATGTAAGTGGCTTTCAATATACATACATATTGCTTATTTATATATGAAAAACATAATATTTATGACATATGACATTTGTTAAAGATAAATATTAAAATATTTTATTTCAAAATAAAACATTATTAATGTATTCAATATTTGGAATACTTTATTATTCTATAATGAAAACTTTTTAATTATTTATTTTTAGAAATAATTATTAGTAGAATTCAAATGTTAAGAAAATGTACATTTTACTTCATGGTATACCACACAAGAGTCCTTAAATGTAAAAAACATGAAAATAATAGTAAAATGAACATGAAAATTAAAATTAAAATTTATTTCAATTTATCAAATTTATTGTGGTTAGTCTTTTTGGTCATTTAAACTTTGTCTTCACAGATCCTTTTGAGACAATTTCAGATCCTGAAATTGTTGCATTGGGTTTATAAAGGTCTATATCAGGTCATCATCACCCTGTTTAATTATTAACAGAAGGAGGCCTATAAACGAAGTCAAAACTGTGGGCCTCTTACTCTGAGGGCTGTGAGCCGTCATAAGTCTAAAAAAAACAACCATGAAACTGTTTGCGCTGTTGCTCCTTCTGGCATCATCTCATTCCTTTCCCACAGAATCCACCTTTCCTGAACATCAGAAAGAGAGTCGCTTACGCTTTGCGGCTCCGGACGAAGTTCGGCTTTTGGCGAACGGCCTCCTACAGCTGGGCCATAGCCTGAGGGACTTTGTGCAGAATACAAAGAATCAAATCAATGACATTTTCCAAAAGCTCAATATCTTTGACAAATCCTTCTACCAGCTTTCTGTGCTGGCCAGCGAGATCAAGGAGGAGGAGGAAGAACTGAAGAAGACCACCATGATCTTGAAGGCAAATAATGAGGAAATAAAGAGTCTGTCACTGGAGATCAACTCCAAAGTGGAAGATATCATAAAAGAGAGGAACCATCTGAGGAGCCAGGTAGGCGGCTTGGAGGAGAAGTTAAGCGGTTTGTCCCAGAGTTTGCTCTCGACTGAGCATGTTGGGGAAATCTCCACGCTCAAGGTAAGACCAGGGGCCATACAGTATGTATAAAGCTTCTCAGAGTCAAATTTTAGACTTAAGTGTTTCAAAATTCTAAGAGTGACGTCATTTTACTCTTATTTCTAGACTTAAGATAAAGAGTGATTCATAAAAGTTCCTAAGTGTTAAGACTAGGTCTCAGCTCCTAAATTATTTAAGAGAGTTGGAGAGGTCTCCTAACCTAGTTAGGAGTAACACAATGGCAGCAAAAAGGAGGAAACACACACTTTACAATCAACATATGACATATTGGAGTTATATGATGATATGGAGTTGATAAAATGATACAATCTTGATCAAGCATTTTTAATGTATTTATTTTTGTAATTGACCAAGTAATAAACGTAATAACTTAATCCACTCTACAAATCAATGCTCTAGCTGCAAAAATACGTTTGTTTATTTATTTATTTTCACTGGAAAAGTTGAACAATTGTAAAAATGCAGCAAAGCACTGGTGATGACACACTAAGGAGGGTCTTAAATATTGTGACACTAACCTCACCAAACACATCAGTGGCCAAAAGTGATGAGTGGAGGGTTTTAATGACCTCACATTTCACTTAAACCATCAAAATATGAGAAAAACACTGATCAGTGTTGCTAACTGCTTTCAATTGAAAGTAGTTAAAACAGTCACTAAATGTAGCTGATGAGGATGAGGACATAATGGCGAGTTCACTGATCTATATATAAATATATCAGTGGGAGAGTGTTGTAATTTAAATAAGGTTTATCCAAGAAATTGATTTTGTTGCTAGGCCTTTGAGAAAAGTCTCAAAAGGGGCAAGGACGTCAACAAATTTTGTGACAAAATCACTAAACTGTCAACATTGACATTGAATACAACATAATCAGTTATTAATATTGTGTTGGACCTCTCTTGTTTTTGCATGTGTTCATAATTTCTTTGTAGGACAGCATGGCCAAAAATGATGACACGTTTTATTGCATTATTATCAAAAAAATAAAAGTAAAACAATTGACTCCAAGCAAATATGCAATATGCTTACAAAATCAGTAACACTTTTTTTCTCTCTCTTGGCCACAACTAAATGGCAGTTTATTGACTTTCCAACTGACCGTCAAACCATGCTGCAAAACAAGAAACTTTTATGAAGATTGTGGGCTTTCTTTGAGTTCTTGGAGCTGTTCACATCATTGCTCCAACTGTAAATGAGGAGACATGGATTTCAAAGCATCAATAATAATTTGTGATAATTTTCCACAATGCAAAGCATTTTTTTAAATACACTGAAATATTAAATAGTGTCTTAATTAAATGATTGTATTGTAGTTCCATCAAATAATCGGTGTTGTGCTGCTGTGACTCACATGAGCAGGCTCACTATTGGCTGATTCAGAGGTCAAGGGCGGCCATTTTGTGTTTCAATCATTGTAGTCTTTAATTTACAACACTTAAGTCAGAACTTAAGAATCAGTCTCAAACTTTACTGAAAGTTGCTATTAGATTCTTTATAAAAGTCTCCTTCTCTTAAAAAAGTCCTACTTCTTGCTAAGAATTTTTTGACACTTAAGTCAAAGTTTAAGACTACTCTTAAGAGCATTTTTTAGAAGTTTTATACATACGGCCCCAGATCACTAACATTTTGGATGTCTTTGACAAAAACAGTAAATCCTTTATGAACTTTCTTAAATGTAACAAGCAATAAATTATGCGCTAGGATGATTCTTCAGGTTCCAGAGTTTGAAATTTAAGAACTGACTCTTTTTCAGTTCATGATAGAGTCCAACAATTCAAAAACTTCAACAATAACACAAGAGAGGAATTTCTGCAGTCTAAGTTTCGGAAAACCTTCATATTAAAGGTGACATATCATCCGCCATTTTGTTTTTGCAAGTGACAACGGTGAACCAGTTCTAATGCCATGGCAAACGTTTGAGCAAAGCATGCTAACTGTTGTCGTTGGCTGCACAGATGAGCACTGAACACTACAGTGTTTATAGTCCCTAACCTCAGAGGAGACAAGAGAGCAGTGGATTTATTGTTTTATTTACTGTATATTACACTGCTGCCGCACAGATCTACTGTAATATAAACATGCAATTTCTTTCCCAGCTGTTTACCTTCACAGACATAACTGACTGTTTTTGTAATTCATGCGTGTTTTTAACATAAACTTGTGTGCATTTGACAGTTTAAGCGCAATAAGACATGAAAGAGAACTTATTTCAGTACTCACATGCTGTGTGACAGCCTTTTTTTGTGCACGCGTTTTGGATGTGTGCGCTCAGAAAAGTCTATATAATAAGTTTAAACTGATATGGTTTAAAACGCATGATTACAGCATATTTGCATTTAAAGAGACATATTTTCCACCACATTGCTTTCAGATAAGTTAGTATTGACAAAATCTAATGATTATAAGTTGGTTCAATTTTAAACAGTGGGAGGGTTGAAAGATTCAAATTTGATTTAATTTTCATTTTCTAATTTAATTTCTTAATTTTAATTTTCCATTTTAATCCTATACCTCCTTTTTTGATTTACTTTTAATTTCCTACTTCAGTTTCCTAATTAATTTTAAAATTTTAATCCTACTTTTGATTATTTGATTTAATGTCCTAATTATATTTTTCTCATTTTCAATTTCCAATTTAATCCTACTTCTTTTGAATTTGATTTGCAATGTCTTGATTTGGTTTGCTACCTTAATACAAATTTAGGAATTGAATCCTTATTTCAATTATAATTTTTTTATAACCAGGTTCACAATTATGTTTGACAAAAGACCCCAAGACAGCAGGGAAAATATCTGGGACTTTAGCAGATGTCATCTCTAGGAGTCTATGCCATGCTCAGATTGACAAGATGCTAAGATGTTGTTGTTGTTGTTGTTGCTGCTGCTGTCTATTTAGGAGATAATCCTGACCCAAGAAAAGAGCATCACTGATCTGCTGAAGGCTGTGAGTGAACAAAGCAAGCAGCTCAACAACCAAAGGACCAAGATCAAGGGCCTGGAAAATAAAGTAAAGTATTAAAATACCATTTAAAAGGAGCAGTAGTTCACTTTCAGAACAAAAATTTACAGATAATGTACTCACCCCCTTGTCATCCAAGATGTTCATGTCTTTCTTTCTTCAGTCGTAAGGAAATTATGTTTTTTGAGGAAAACATTTCAGGATTTCTCTCCATATAATGGACTTCTACTGTATGGTGCCCCCGAGTTTGAACTTCCAAAATGCAGCTTCAAATTGCTCTAAACGATCACAGCCGAGGAAAGAAGGGTCTTATCTAGCAAAATGATTATGGTTATTTTCTAAAAAAACTACAATTTATATACTTTTTAACCTCAAATGCTCGTCTTGTCTAGCTCTGTGTGTACTCTGTGTAGAGATTAAAATTTATATAAATTGTAAATGTTTTTAGAAAATAACCGATTGTTCCCTCTCAGTCGGTCTCTTCGACGTCACGTCGGAGACCGACGAATTGGGATATCGCCTAGAGAGACCAATCCTCTTTGTGTGTAAACTAAACGAGCCAATGCACATTGGCATGCATGATTGCATCCAGCTGTCGCTGATCACAGCGGGAGCATAAATAAGCAGCAGGTGCAATGCATAGACAGCTTTTCGCTTCGGAGCCAATCCTCTGACAGAGACGGACGAGCAAACAAAAAAGAAATTCAACTTACTCTTCTGCTGGTGTTGGTGGCACGGCGCGTCAGCGGTGGTGGTCATCATCTGTGGGTGGAAAAAGTGCACAGTTAAGGACTGCACTACCTGCCTTCTGTGTCGCAGCAGCCATCTCCCCTGTGCGCTTCAGCACATAGAGCAGCTTTCTAAAAGAGCGCCACGGGTGAACGTCTTTTTAAAGACGAGGCATTTAAAAAAACATGCAGTTTCACCTGTGCGTTTCTGGATGCGGTCGTTACCTGGCGCCAGGTGATGGTCACGATCACTGTCTGACGTGTCTGGGCATTGAGCACGTTCAGGCGGCGTTCGTGGATGCATCATTCCGGCGGCATGTCCATCACGTTGCTGCGGACCAGCTGCGGGGTGCCAGTTCCTCTGCCCAGATCTACCGTTCCCCCTGGCAAATGCCGGGGGGACTCTACCTCTGGCAGAGGGCTGACTGGTCTGACGGTGACAGTGAGGTGGTGCTTCCAGAAGAGCGGGATGGACCTCCTCATGGGGTACCACTCGTTACTTCTGGAGCTCCCCCTGACGACCAGATGTTGATCGCGGCATCGGGGGGTGAGCCAGACTTCTCGGGGGAGGATGATTCCGGATCGCTGCCGTCCACTGGGCGGTCAGCGGTGCCGGATACCAACCCTGAGATGATGGCTATGCTTGCCCGGGCCGCCGAGAAGGTAGGGCTTGAATGGAACCCTCCATCACGTCCCAATCCTTCCCAGCTGGACGACCAGTCTCTGGGTCGTGCGATGTCCACTATGGTGGTCCAGGAGCACCATCTCTGGCTGTGTCTGGCCGACATGAGGGAAGCCGATAAAATCAGGTTCCTAAATGCCCCCGTGTCCCAGACCGGTCTCTTTGGCGACGCGGTGGAAAACTTTGCCCAGCAGTTTATTGCCGCACAGAAGCAGACTGAGGCCATCAGTCACATCCTGCCCCGGCGTGCACCTCAGTCTGCTCGTCGCCGAGGGCACCCCCTGCTTCCGCCCCTGCTCCACCACAGCCGACGCAGCAGCCTTCACAACGGCGTCATGGAGCCGGTCGCAGGGCACCCACCCCGCCCATCCAGGCCCCCACCAAGACCAGTGGGAAACACAAGAACAAGCGACCCTGAGACGGGCGACCCAGAGATGGAGGAAGCTGCTCTTCGGGAGGTGGTGAACGCACCACTCCCTCCCCTGGAGGAGGGCCGGGTGGAGAATCTTTTGTTTCCTTTTTTTGGGTGTCACAAGAGCGTGCTCAGTCGGTGCTGAACTGCTTGAATACGTTCAAGAGCAGGGAAGTGGTCCCACTGATACAGTTTCAGAGGCTCCTGGGGCATATGGCAGCAGCTGCGGCAGTTACACTGCTTGGACTGCTCCATATGAGACCACTTCAGCACTGGCTTCATGTCCGAGTCCTGAGGAGAGCGTGGCAGCGCAGCACTCACCGGGTCAAAGTAACCTCGGCCTGTCACCAAACCTTCACCCCGTGGACAGACCTGGCTTTTCTTCGGGCAGGAGTACCCTTAGAACAGGTCTCCAGGCTCGCTGTGGTACACACGGATGCCTCCACCACCGGCTGGGGGGCCACGTACAACGGGCAGGCAGTGTCGGGGGTTTGGACGGGCCCTCAGCTACACTGGCACATCAACTGCCTAGAGCTGCTAGCAGTATGTCTTGCCTTGAACTGTCTCAAAGGACGCCTACGAGGCAAGCACGTGCTGGTCTGTACGGACAACACTGCGACCGCTGCGTACATCAATCGACAAGGTGGTCTACGCTTCCGTCGCATGTCGCAGCTCGCCTGTCTCCTCCTCCTTTGGAGTCAGAAGCATCTGAGGTCGCTTCGTGCCATTCATACTCCGGGCTTGCACAACCGTGCAGCCGACGAGCTCTCACGAGCTGTGCTTCCCGGTGAGTGGAGACTCCACCCCCAGGCGGTCCAGCTGATTTGGAGACGTTTCAGGGAAGCTCAGGTAGACCTGTTTGCTTCTCTGGAGACGTCCCACTTCCAGTTGTTTTACTCCCTGACCGAGGGTACTCTCGGCACGGATGCCCTGGCATGCAGCTAGCCGCAGGGTCTGCGCAAATATGCGTTTCCCCCAGTGAGCCTTCTCGCACAGACACTGTGCAAGGTCAGGGAGGAGGAGGAGCAGGTCCTGTTAGTGGCTTCTTACTGGCCCACTCGGACCTGCTTTCTGGAACTAATGCTCCTCATGACAGCCCCTCCCTGGCAGATTCCTCTGAGGAAGGATATACTGACTCAGAGACGGGGCACTCTGTGGCACCCGCGTCCAGACTTCTGGAAACTACATGTCTGGTCCCTGGACGGGACACGGAGGTTCTAGGTGACTTCGGCGAGAGCTGTATCCACGAGACATGCTTACGCCTTGAAGTGGAACCTGTTTGTCGAATGGGCTTTCTCTCAAAATGAGGACCCCCGAAGATGCCCAATCGGAGTCGTGCTTACCTTTCTGCAGCAAGGGTTGGAGCGTAGGCTGTTTACCTCCACCCTTAAGCTCTATGTGGCTGCTATCTCTGCGAACCATGACCCTATAGAAGGGAGGTCGGTGGGTATGCGTGACTTGGTCATCAGGTTTCTTAGGGGAGCGAGGAGGTTAAATCCTCCTAGGCCCCCCTCCGTACCCTCTTGGGACCTGTCTCTGGTGCTCACAGCACTACAGTGGGTCCCCTTTGAGCCTTTGCAGTCAGTCGAGCTGAAATATCTCTCTATGAAGACTCTGCTCCTGCTTGCACTGGCCTCCATTAAGAGGGTAAGGGACCTGCAGGCTTTTTCGGTCGACGATTCATGCCTTCAGTTTGGGCCAGCAGATTCCCAGGTAACCCTGAGGCCCGGCCTAGCTACGTGCCCAAGGTTCCCACTACTCCCTTCAGGGATCAGGTGGTGAGCCTGCAAGCGCTGCCCCCGGAGGAGGCAGACCCAGCCCTAGCTTTGTTTTGTCCCGTCCAAGCATTAAGATGCTACGTTGACCGGATGCAAAGCTTCAGGACCTCAGACCAGCTCTTTATTTGTCACGGAGGACAGCAGAAGGGGAATGCCATCTCCAAGCAGAGAATGTTGCTCAGTCAAGCTCAGGGCGTCCCCTGCCTGCTCAGGTTGCGAGCTCACTCAACTAGAAGGGTTGCATTCTCCTGGGCACTGGCTCGTGGCGCCTCGCTATCTGACATTTGTAGAGCCAGTCTCCTCCTGTGTTCTCACCTCAAACGGGTAGAAACACAGAGTGGCACTGGCTCGGGTTGGCTTGCTATCTTCTCCAGAGTGTCCACATAATTGACCCTGTCGAGTTCCTCCTTCCCCGGCTCCTGACGTGGCGGAACGTCTAGGCGCCAGGCCTCTCTCGATGAATCCTTCAGAACCTATAGAAGGCTCGGGATAACATGAGAGACTTAAGTGAATCCCATATATCTTCCACGGTAACCCGTAGAGGCCGTGTTTCCCCGATAGACCGTCTACCATCATCACGAGGGTTCAATCACCTCCAATCTTCCATATGTCCTAGTATGAGCCATATGCATACTGTTCCGAACCTCCTGCAGGATGGGTGGGGGCTCTGCACGTTCCCAGTGCTCCAGCCTCACTGAAGTGGGTAGTGCTATGTTGTACAGTGACTGGTCTTTCCTGACCCGCCCTTGGCCTAAGCAGAAAAATTGGAAGCCAGGAGGCTTGCTCAGGACACTGGAGGGGGGCAGTAGCTGCGGCACTTTGCTAGGGATCCCAATTCGTCGGTCTCCGACGTGACGTCGAAGAGACCAACTGAGAGGGAACGTCTCGGTTAAGTATGTAACCCTCGTTCCCTGTGGGAGGGAACGGAGACGTCACGTCCTGTCGCCTCAGCTGCTGTACCACCGCTGTGCGGCCAGGCCCGGCTCGGCTCCTCAGCGAAAACCTGTCTATGCATTGCACCTGCTGCTTATTTATGCTCACACTGTGATCAGCGACAGCTGGATGCAATCATGCATGCCAATGTGCATTGGCTCGTTTAGTTTACACACGAAGAGGATTGGTCTCTCTAGGCGATATCCCAATTCGTCGGTCTCTGACGTGACGTCTCCGTTCCCTCCTTCAGGGAACGAGGGTTACATACGTAACCAAGACGTTTCACTAGATAAGACCCTTCTTCCTCAGCTGGGATCATTTAGAGCCCTTTGAAGCCGCATTTAAACTGCATTTTGGAAGTTCAAACTCTGGGGCACCATAGAAGTTCATTATATGGAGAGATCCTGAATTGTTTTCCTCAAAAAACATAATTTCTTTACGACTGAAGAAAGAAAGACATGAACATCTTGGATGACAAGGGGGTGAGTACATTATCTGTAAATTTTTGTTCTGAAAGTGAACTAATCCTTTAAGACGTGTATTTCTTAATATAACATAAATGATGTCTCTTACTGAAATATGTAGCAGAAACCCCATGAAAGAATTATATTATTTTAAAAATCTGTATCATTTTATACATATTTTGGACTATGATGGTGCCACTATTTCAATTAAATGAAATGGCTGCACTCATTGAGCTACGAATAAAACATCCTAAAGACCTGCGTCTTTGTTCTCTCCACTTTAGCCCTGATGCCTTTGATGTTTTTAGTCGACCACAGCTACTGAAAGAGCTCACAAATGGCAGAGGCAATAAATGCTAGATGCCATCCGGGCAGGATGTAAACATGCCGTCGCATCATGACGCCGCGGCCACTTAAGGAGTTTCTCAGTGTGGATTTCACTCGATGGTACAGCATTTGGATTAAGCCTATGCTTCTATCCATCGCCACCTGTAAGCTCTTTCAGTAGCTGTGGTCATCCTATCGTATTTTATTTTCCAAGTTGTGTTGTGGTAAAAATAGCAACAGGTAGTGTCAGTAGCTCACAGTGTGCAACTATTTCACATCATCAAAATAATTGCGCCCCATAATAGTCCAAAATATGTATTGAGCTGACCTGAGTAACTGACCTGAGGCCATGTCCACACTAATACGTTTTTGTTTGAAAATGCATCTTTTTCTGTCCGATTTGGCCTTCCGTCCACACTGAGATGGCATTTTTGTCAAGTAAAACAAAGCTTTTTGAAAATGCTCTCCAAAGTGGATAAACTTGAAATGCTGTTTTCGCGTTGTAGTTTACACTGTGAAAATGGAGGCTTTTGAAAACGATGATGCATATTTAGTCATGTGACGCATATTGTACCAATAGATATCTATGTTTATAACAGTAATTGTGCCTGTTATGTGCTATTCACTGTCACACTGCTGCTAAAGAGATTTACCTTGTACTCTCTTCATAGTAGCAGTAAGCAGTATTTAAAGGGATAGTTCACCCAAAAATGAAAATTTGATGTTTATCTGCTTACCCCCAGGGCATCCAAGATGTAGGTGACATTGTTTCTTCAGCAGAACACAAACAAAGATTTTTAACTCAAAGCGCTGCAGTCTGTTAGTGATTTAATGACAGTGGATGGGCACCAAACCTTTGAAAGTAAAAAAAAACATGCACAGACAAATCCAAATTACACCCTGCGGCTCGTGACGATACATTGATGTCCTAAGACATGAAACGATTGTTTTTTGCGAGAAACTGAACAGTATTTATATAATTTTTTACCTTTGATATACAGCAATGTCCAACTCAGCTCAGCATCTGGAGCGTTCCATGTGTATGCGCTGTGGCGTATTATACGCAAATGCTGGAAGGGGAAATCGGTGAAATGTCAACAGACCCAGATGAGTTCGCGCAAGTAAACGTAATCCTTTAGCTTTAAATCGGTTTGAACAATCAGGATAAGCGCAAGTAATTACTATTTTGAATAGCCGCTATACCCACAGTCTCTGTGCACTGTGTAAACAATGAGTGTCGTACACACGCGACAGATCGCTTCCGTAGTTTGCATATACTACGCCAGAGCGCGTACACATGTAACGAGCCGAATACTGAGCACACACTCTGGACAGTTGTTGGACATGGCTATATATCAAAGGTAAAAAATGATATGAATACTCTTCAGTTTCACACAAAAACCGATCGTTTCGTGTCTTAGGACATCAATGTATCGTCACGATCCGCAGGGTTTAACTTGGATTTGTCTGTGCATGTTTTTCTTTATTTTCAAAGGTTTGGTGCCCATCCACTGCCATTAAATCACTAACTGACTGCAGCGCTTTGAGTTAAAAGTCTTTGTTTGTTTTCTACTGAGGAAGTCACCTACATCTGGGGGTAAGCAGATAAACATCAAATTTTCATTTTTGGGTGAACTATCCCTTTAACATTTTCCTACGTTTCAGTGTGGATGAGAAACTTTTGGAAAATGCTTAGAAATGCTAGTGTGGACACTAGAGAACGTTTTAAAATGAAAACTCCATTTTCAAATGTATCCGGATTAATGGAGATGTATGTAATTTTGTGTTTTCAATTGCTTTCTAGTTCAACTCTGCCCATATCCAGGAAACTGCTGAAAATTTGGACAGGAAGCACCCAAGCAACAGCATCTCAGGATATCTACCATACTTCACATCTGATGGGAGCTTCTCAAGCGGTATGTGATTCAGGAATGATTTGCTTTAAAATATGTTACTGCATCTGTTCAATTGTAGACCAGCATGTCAGGTTGTCTTGCAGATCTTCCAAAAGACTGTGGTGAGGTCTTCAGCCGAGGACAGAAATCCAGCGGCCTGTATGCCATTAAACCTCACGAGTCACAAGCATTTCTTGTGAATTGTGAGTTCACCGAGGGTAAGCATAAGACTTTTTCTTTCTCACATCTCTGAAAACAGCCAGAGGTGATTTCCTTCCACAGAAAAGAGATGCTCATTAAACTTTAAGATGACAGTCTCTTTCTAGCATTGTCCTCTGTTATCCACAGAGGGAGTGTTCACTGTCATCCAGCGCAGACATGACGGCTCTGTGGACTTCAACCAGTCCTGGGACAAGTATGAGGATGGATTTGGGGACTTCAGTAGTGAGTTAAATCAAGAATGTTGTGCTCATAAACTGAATGTGTTCAGTCTGTGATTATAGAGTGGAGCGCAATGTGCTCTGTGATTGGTGTTGACAAGTCTGAATCTCAACTCCCTACTTTTAGTATCGCTTTTTACTACATAATTTCACAGTATGTCCAGTTTGACCAGCATTCCTCCTTTATAATGTTGCTTTCCTTGTCCCCAATCTGTTTTCATGAGACATCCTGGCATAAAAACTTTCAGAATACTTCGTGAAGAAATATAGTATCTGGTCACAGATGTGGAGCCTCATTTATAAAGCGTGCATACGCATTCTAAATGAAAGGATTTGGATGATGATGGCAATCTTTTATATGTTAATGACATTAATTAGGAGTCATTAAAAAGGCAGAGAGCTGAAAGTTCAACATAATTTGCAAATCATAGATTTCAATTCTGAATGAGGCATAAGTGCGTTTTTTTTGTATGTACGTTCATTTTATAAATCACATCTACACATATTCAAGAGATAATCGTAAGATCAAATTTAGGATGGTTTCTGTGCAACATTTTATAAATGAGGCCCGTGGTTACAGACTTGTGTCACAAGATTTCCCACTGCAAATACATAATTTTTTACATTTGTGAGGGATATTTTTATAATCAACTTAGTATTATAATCACCATACTATGTTTTTATTAATATAAAAATACTTCAATTTACCCGTCTACTTTAATATTTTAAACTGTTGTCAATATAAACTGTTTACAATTGTGCGCTAAATTATACAAGTAAAAACAGGAGCTCATAAAAAGCAATCTTATGCAGTGTGAGTGAATTTTAAGGTAATTTAGATAAGATTTAGCAAATTGACACTTTTCATTCATTTTCATTTTATTTTGATCGCGACAGCCAAACTACATTGTTTAATGGACTTGAATTTATGGGGCATTTTTGCCACAACCCCTTTTTTAATTTCTGACCCTGCTAGTACAGTTGAGGTCAAAAGTTTAAATACTTCTTACACAATCTGCAAAATGTTAATTATTTTACAAAAATAAGAGAAATCTTTCAAAATTTAGGTTATTTTTAAATTTTTATTTTGTTCTGACCTGAATAAGATATACAAGAGAAAATAATAGCTGAATTTATGAAAAGGTTTACATACGCTTATTTCTAAATACTGTGTTGTTACCTGAATGAACCACAGCTGTGTTTTTTGTTTAGTGATAGCTGTTCATGAGTCCCTTGTTTGTCCTGAACAGCTAAACTGCCCGCTGTTCTTCAAATACTGTATAATTTGAGGTCCATCTTTTCACACCGAGGACAACTGAGGGACTCATACGCAACTATTACAGAAGGTTCAAATGCTCACTGATGCTTCAGAAGTAAACACGATGCATTAAGAGCCGAGGGTGAAAACTTTTGAACAAAATGAAGATGTGTACATTTTTCTTATTTTGCATAAATATCTTTTTTTTAATACTGCCCTTTAGAAGCTACAGAAGATACTTGCATGTTTCTCAAAAGACAGAACAGTGAGTTACATTTACCCTGATCTTCAAATTCAAAAAGTTTTCACCCCCTGTCTTTAAATACATTGTGTTTCTTTCTGGAGCATCAGTTGCATATGAGTCCCTCAGTGTGAAAAGGTGGATCTCAAAATCATACAGTCATTGTTGGAAAGGGTTCAAATACACAAAAATGCTAAAAAACCAAAGAATTTGAACTATCACTAAACAAAAAGCACAGCTGTGGATCGTTCAGGTAACAACACAGAATTAAGAATCAAGTGTATGTAAACTTTTGAACGGGGTCATTTTTAAAAATTATTAACTATTATTTTTTCTTGTGGACTATTTGATTTTAAGTGAAATATCTTATTCAGGTAAGTACTAAATAAAAAATAACATGCATTTTGTATGATCCCTCTTATTTTGGTAAAATAATTCAAAATTTGGCAGATTCTGAAAGGTCACACTTAATTAAATGTGAAATTTAAAGCAGAAAGACTGAATTTTTTTTGTAAAATGTACTCAATGTAATCTTTTTTTTACATCTTTGATCAAACATTATTATTACTAAAGAGAAGTGATTTGATCAAATAATCTGAACTACTGTTAAATATATTATACCAAATACCTGTATATTATGATATTGGAATACCATAATATCCCAGTGTAATATTAAGTGATAATACAGAGAGCTGGATGTCTCAGATGTCTGTGTTTTGTACTGTAGGTGAGTTCTGGCTGGGGCTGAAGAAGATCTATGCTGTTGCCCATCAGGGACACTCACTCCTGCACGTCCAGATTGAGGACTGGAGGAAGGAGAAGCATTTCATGCTTTATCAGTATATCCTGGAGGACGCCGCCTCCAACTACACCATCCATCTGAAGCTGCAGTTGGCCGAGTCCAGCTCTGCTGTGGATGAACATACTGGCTTCAGATTCTCCACTAAAGACCACAACGATGAAAACCATGATCCAAACTGTGCTCAAGACTACACAGGTATGCCTTCATGCCTTTTCACTGAGTGATGTTGAGCAAAATTAATATATCAAGTAACTACTTTATTATGATGCTTATTTTTCCTAGTGATTTTGCATAATATGCTTTTGTGTGCTTGGAAGTTGAACTAAATTTGAATTTCTTTACACATCTGCGGCTTTTTCTTTTAGGTGGGTGGTGGTTTAGCATTTGTGGTGACATTAACCTGAATGGCAAGTGTATTCAGAGCAGACCTCGTAAAAAGGGAGCCCATTGGAAACCTGGCAGGGGAACCGTCAGCTTCAAGGCCTCAAAAATCTCCATTAGTCATCTCACAAAGCCACAAACCCCTTAATATCAACAGTATGTGCAGAAGCGCAGTATGATTGCATTCATGCTGGACAATTGCATTTTGTTTTTTACAGAGTAACCATTTATTGGACATGAAAGTTCCTGACAATGTTGAGTATGAACCTATCGATGTGATGCAATAAAAAAGTAAAAATGGGACATTTACACTGTGATTAGGCCAGTGAGCTCCACATGATTCAGTTTCTCCACCAGTCGTTTTAATTATATTGTAATGAGTCCAACTAGGAAACCTTTCATTTAACCTTCTGAGAGCCAGTTTCAGCCATGTGTTTAAATGAGTCACACTGACCTCAAGATTTCATATGCACAGTTGTATTTGCTATTTTTTGCACTACTTCCAATAAATATTTTTATTTCATTATTTTATTAATATTCAATTCTAAATTATATTCATTTAAAATGATGGCTTATAATTTGCTGGATTTCTAACATCTTGTGTAATAAATGGGAAAAATATAACAATAAAATCATAGGAATTTTCAGTGGAACATGCACAGTAATATATATATAGAGAGAGAGAGAGAGAGAGAGAGAGAGAGAGAGAGAGAGAGAGAGAGAGAGAGAGAGAGAGAGAGAGAGAGAGAGAGAGAGAGAGAGAGAGAGAGAAAGAGAGCGAGCAATGATATTCATAGCTTAGGTAGCATCGCCCTCTGCTGAGCATTCCCAATATTTGCAGTCATTTTTAATTAAAGCTCAGTGAAATAGTACATGGGTCAAAGACATCAAGATGTCCACGTCAAAAGCAAATCTACAAAAGTGACTTTATGTCCATAGAAAGCACATTAAATGTAAAGCTACTTTTAGAGTTTCAAATAAGTTTTTGGAGAATAAAATTTCAAAATTAGGTCGAAATAATGTTACATTGTCATTCAGTGTAACACAATATTTATGTAAAAATTCAAACAACATGCTTATTCATATTACATATTAAAATAAATAAAAGAATAAGGGAGAATATTACATTTTACTGTGTTTTAAATGAGTAAAAAAATCGTACTGACAAATGGGCAAAACCTAGGATATTGGCAAAAACAAAATAAAAAAATAAATAATGAAGAATTACAACTAATTAGTATTTGGGGTGAAGGTAATTCATCTTTTAATGTCATAAATAGATTTTTGATTTAAATATGTCTGACAAGATTGTTTCACTGAATGACATTTTAGTGGGTGTCTTCTATAAATTAGGGGAAAATGTATGATATTTATTTTTTCTCAGAAAAACCTAACCCTAACCCTAATGCAATGAAATTAAATAGAAGACTTTTAAATATTTTTTGGAAAACAACAACAAATTTGAGCAGTATTACACTTATTGTTTTTATGCTTAAATCCTTTTACATCTTTAAACTAATACAAGTTGCGTTAACTATATTTACAAATTGTTGCTATTTGAGCAACAGCAATCTTTTTGGCTTTTTTAAACGTTTAGAAAAAAATTCTTAACTGTCACCGTCCCACCTGTGAGACGCTTGGCACTCTTTTTTCCGTTGTCCTTTTTCTCTATCAAATGTTTTAGTAACCATCACAAATTATATATAATTTGAAAGCTTAGAAGCTCAATAATCATCCTGTGAAAACCATTTTGAAATCGGACATTGCTTTACCATGGAAATGGTACTTTAAAATCGTTTGGCGGTCTCCTCCCCCTTAGCGGTGTCATATTACAAAATGCATTACGCTCTTTTAGAATCACAACTTTTTACAATCTTGTCAAAAACATATCATTGGAAAGGTCTGAGTCTCAGGATTGCATATATGGTGGCATATTTATTTTGTGATTGAATGACAATTTTCAGAAAAAAAATTGACTTTTGTGACAGAAAAATGCTGAAAAAAAAAAAATATGGCATTTGGTTGGCACCCGGTGGCTGTTTGTGGTATAACGCCCTAAACAAACTTTCACAGGAACCTTAATTTTTTTCATATCAACTTCAAATTTGGAACATAACTTATTTAGATGTGAGGCTTCAGTTTGATATCAAATTTAGGATAAAACCTGTTATGTAAAATATGTATTTTATATAAAATATAATAAAAATTGTACAGTGCATTTTGTTTACAGTAAATTTAAACTTCTATAATTTATTGATACTTTATTTTATTTATTTTTTAATTCCACTTCTGCAATAATCTGCTAATTGTCTTCTTTAAAAAGAGACCAACCTGTATTCCAAAGTGTTCATGAATTACAACAATTGAAGTTTGGATAGTGCACTTTCATTCCTATTTTAAAAAATGGGGGTGACAGTTAAGGGGTTAAATTATTTACCAAATTAATTTTTTTTTATATAATTTAAAAAGACTCCTATCAGGGAATATTTTTCTGAGGCTTCATGTAGCAAGGCTGTAACTGTCATATACATAGACCTTGTGGATGTGCCAAGAACAACATTTTTCTGTAAACTGATCTTTGTAATTGTATATCATAACAGAGATAATATGTGTAAATACAATAAATATTTATGACTATAAGAGAATCCTACTTCTGCTTGAACCATGTGACCAAATATATTTAATCTTTTATTGTATTACTTTATTTATCAGTGTGGTATACAGTAGAGATCAAAATTAGAGAACAACATAATTTTTTAAATTTCAATGTAACTGCTTAGTCCTAACAAGAGTAATAGGGCAGTGTTACTGTAAGCATATTTCAAAAACGAATTGTATTCTGAAGCAGGGTATAAAAACTTAAATGGGACATTTGAAAATTTACACTTTTTTATTAACAGATAGAGTTCCTCCAAGTTATTGGTGTTAAAGGAGTAGTTCACTTTCAGCACAAAAATGTACAGATAATGTACTCACACCCTTGTCATCCAAGATGTTCATGTCTTTCTTTCTTCTGTCGTAAAGAAGTTATGTTTCCTCATAAAACATAATTTCCTTACAACTGAAGAAAGAAACACATGAATATCTTGGATGACAAGGGGGTGAGTACATTCTCTGTACATTTTTGTGCTGAAAGTGAACTACTCCTTAAAGCATAACAATGCTAGTTTAAATGTTTAACTTATATAAATGTGCACTATTAGGCGCTTATCCAATCGTTTGTGCTGAGAGTGGAAGCTAAAACACATTTTTTAGGACTTGGAGGATCCAGTGCAATCCCTTACATTTTTGTCAGTGGAAACAATCTAATGACGATGACGTTTTTTTTTTTTTTTTGGTCAAAAAGGTAACAGTAATACGTCATTCGGAACTGTAAAGGGTATACTTTAACGTTGTGCTTTTATAAAATAAAGAAAACAAACATGATGTGTTTTCTGCAGTCTCAAAAATGAACCGAAACTCAGCGAATATAAAAACAAAGAGAAGTCTAAAACAGGCCCGATGCCCAGCCCGCGTCTGATCTATGACGGGCTGAAATGCAGGGCTGTAATACATCTTAAAAGTGGAACATGGAAATATAATGGATGTACTAAGAGAAAAAAAAAACGTTTTATATATTCGGCATTGTTTCCTAATGGGGTGAACAAAGAGTCAATATATAGCGGGAGCGGGTGGGTGCAGAGCAAAATAAAAAGCAGTCCCATACAGACCTCTACTCTGCAGTGACCAAACCTCTCATCAGCAGAAAGAATCAAGAGGCTAAGCTCACATTTGCAGAGGAGCATGTTGTGTGGAGAGAGGAGAACTGGTCCTAAGTTCACTTTTCAAGTTTTTGATGAGAGTCATTTATAGGGTCTGATGGGAAACATTTTGTTCCATGTCAAACTCGGAAAAGACTGAAGCCCAAGTGTGTAAAGAAGTCAAAGGTGGAGAAGGAAGTGTCATGATTTGGAGGATGTTTTCTGCAGCAGGAGTTGGGCCTCTGATACAGATACATGGCAGGATGATTGCAAATGTTTATCAGTACCTCCTTCAGTAACATTCAGTTTCTTTTGCTCCAAGCATCTCCCAATCATTCTGCAATTGTCATGCAAGACTGCAAAACAACTAAAGCAGTTCCTTGAAGCTAAAAACATTGAAATAATGAAATGGCTGGGCCAGAATCCTTATCTAAACCAGATTGAAAATCTCTGGAAAATCCTTGGCGATAAATTTATGGCTAAGAAACCCACTACAGTTACCAAACCATGGAAGAGAGTGGAAGAATAGTGGACCAAGATCACACCAGCGCAGCCTGAAAAACGAATGATGTCCTGCAGCCGCAGATGTGCTGAAGTCAAGAGCCTTTACATCTCCAACTAATTTTTGTCTGCTGTAATCCTCTAAAATTGTACTTGTAATCTTCTTTTGTGCTACAGTGGTTTCTGTTCTCAACTTTTGATGGCTTTTTTTATACTTTTTGTTGAAATGCCTTGGATATTTCATCAAACATGTTAGCAGAACAGTGGTATACCCACAGCTAATATTTGTTCAAATTTTGAACATGAAGAAAAAATCGAATATTTATAGATTGCACTCTAATTTTGATCTCCACTCTAAGTTGTGTTTAGCAGCTGTAGTTCAGTGCAAGCGCTCAGTGAAATAGGTGACTTGATGGACTCCCAAAAAAGACCTGTTTAGCAGGAGTATCTGTCATTTAACAGCCCAGTTGTTTGGTGTTCTAGGAACAACAATCTTTACGATTTTTTTCTATGTACAAAAAGAATAGTGGATGATAAGCAAAAGTGAATGATAGGGACGCTAAAATGTGTCCAAACAACACAGAACTGCTGCAGCAAATGTGACAGCAAACGCAATGTTCACCTTGAAGACACCTTGATAAAACTTTAATTAGCACACAGGCACCAGTGCTGAAATGCGAAAAAGATGAGTCATGATCATAAAACCTGGAGCACTCAGATGAACTTGAACTTCTATCCTGGCCAGACTGTCTAACAGCTAAACAGAAAATATAGGGACAGAAACTGCTTAGAAAACTGAGAATAAGACTGAAACTAATAGAGTAAATGTACAGTTAAGAGTCAAAAGTTTACATACACCTTGCAAAATCTGCAAAATGTTAATTATTTTATCAAAATAAGACAGATCATATAAAATGTGTGTTATTTTTTATTTAGTACTAACCTGAATAAGATATTTTATTTACACACAGACATTTACATATACAGTCGTGGCCAAAAGTTTTGAGAATGACACAAATATTAGTTTTCACAAAGTTTGCTGCTAAACTGCTTTTAGATATTTGTTTCAGTTGTTTCTGTGATGTACTGAAATATAATTACAAGCACTTCATATGTTTCAAAGGTTTTTATCGACAATTACATGACATTTATGCAAAGAGTCAGTATTTTCAGTGTTGGCCCTTCTTTTTCAGGACCTCTGCAATTCGACTGGGCATGCTCTCAATCAACTTCTGGGCCAAATCCTGACTGATAGCAACCCATTCTTTCATAATCACTTCTTGGAGTTTGTCAGAATTAGTGGGTTTTTGTTTGTCCACCCGCCTCTTGAGGATTGACCACAAGTTTTAAGATCTGGGGAGTTTCCAGGCCATGGACCCAAAATTTCAATGTTTTGGTCCCCGAGCCACTTAGTTATCACTTTTGCCTTATGGCACGGTGCTCCATCGTACTGGAAAATGCATTGTCCTTCACCAAACTGTTGTTGGATTGTTGGAAGAAGTTGCTGTTGGAGGGTGTTTTGGTACCATTCTTTATTCATGGCTGTGTTTTTGGGCAAAATTGTGAGTGAGCCCACTCCCTTGGATGAGAAGCAACCCCACACATGAATGGTCTCAGGATGCTTTCCTGTTGGCATGACACAGGACTGATGGTAGCGCACACCTTTTCTTCTCCGGACAAGCCTTTTTCCAGATGCCCCAAACAATCGGAAAGAGGCTTCATCAGAGAATATGACTTTGCCCCAGTCCTCAGCAGTCCATTCGCCATACTTTTTGCAGAAGATCAATCTGTCCCTGATGTTTTTTTTGGAGAGAAGTGGCTTCTTTGCTGCCCTTCTTGACACCAGGCCATCTTCCAAAAGTCTTGGCCTCACTGTGCGTGCGGATGCGCTCACACCTGCCTGCTGCCATTCCTGAGCAAGCTCTGCACTGGTGGCACTCCGATCCCGCAGCTGAATCCTCTTTAGGAGACGATCCTGGCGCTTGCTGGACTTTCTTGGACGCCCTGAAGCCTTCTTAACAATGCAGTGGAAAGTTTTTTTCAGGATTAAGTTCATTTTCATGGCAAAGAAGGACTATGCAATTCATCTGATCACTCTTCATAACATTCTGGAGTATATGCAAATTGCTATTATAAAAACTTAAGCAGCAACTTTTCCAATTTCCAATATTTATGTAATTCTCAAAACTTTTGGCCACGACTGTAGTCCACAAGAAAAAAAAAATAGTTGAAATTAAAAATTTACCCCGTTCAAAAGTTAACATACACTTTATTCTACTGTGTTGTTACCTAAATGATACACAGCTGAGATTTTTTTGATAGTGATAGTTATTTATGAGTCCCTTGTTTGTCCTGAACAGTCAAGCTGCCTGCTGTTCTTTAGAAAAATCCTCCCACAAATTCTTTGATTTTTTCAGCATTTTTGTGCATATAAACACTTTCCAGCAATGACTGTACAATTTTGATCTTTTTTGATCTTTTCACACTGAGGACAACTGAGTGACTCATATGTTACTATTACAGAAAGTTCAAACACTCACCGATGCTTAAGAAGGAAAAAATAATGTATTAAGAGCAGGGGGTGAAAACTTTTGAACAGAATGGAGATGTGTACATTTTTCTTATTTTGCCAAAATATCTTTTTTTTTTTTCATTTAGTACTGCCCTTCAGAAGCTACAGAATAAAACATGTTACCCAGAAAACAAAATAAGTGAAATCTACCATGATCTTCAGTTTCAAAAAGTTTTCACCTTCTGGCTCTTAATGCATTGCATTTCCTTCTTAAGCACCAGTGAGCATTTAAATCTTCTGTACTAGTTGTAAAGGAGTCCCTCAGTTGTCCTCAGTCTGAAAAGATGGTTCTTAAAATCAAACAGTCATTATTGGAAAGGGTTCAAATACACAAAAATGCTGAAAAAAACAAAGAATTTGTGGGACCAGAAGGATTTTTCTGAAGAACAGCGGCCAGTTTAACTGTTTAGCTTAAACAAGAACTCTAGTGAACAACTATCACTAAACAACAACAACAACAAAAAAACACAGCTGTGGATTATTCAGGTAACAACACAGTATTAAGAATCAAGTGTATGTAAACGATATGTAAATGTCTTTCATGTGAAATATCTTATTCAGGTCAGGACTAAATAAAAAAACAACATGCATTTTGTTTGACCCCTTTTATTTTGTTAAAATAATTAACATTTTGCAAACTCTGCAAGGTGTATGTAAACTTTTGACCTCAACTGTATATTTTATTTCCATAAAAAATACTAGATTTCTTTCTTTCTTTCTTTCTTTCTCCGAACTGACCTGGTCTTGTTGCAGTAAGAACTTACCCTGGGTCTTTTTTTATTCAGTCAATTCTGGAGCCAGCTAAACCACCTGTTACAATCAACACATCAACACAGAAATTTCATCCTTATGGATTTTAGAGGTGCTGCAGTCTAAAGCCAAACCCCTATCTGTCACCAAACGCCATCCAGCTATCAAACTACATGGCACGTTTTTCATTAGCCGCTCGAATCTTGTATAATCCAGGGAGATTTACAGTAGCATACGTCAAAACAATTCATGTAATGTTTACAGGCAGATCATCCTGGGCTTATTCACTCAGCATCAGCTCTATTTAGCTTCTGAGTAACTGCTAGGTAAATACCACACATGAATGAGGCCTCGCCGACCATCTTTTGCATCTGCCTCAACAGGCCTCCGGAGGCAAGCTTGTCTGACAGTGATCCCCATGCACATGTGTGACAAGCCGTCTTCGGTTACCAAGTTTATTTTTAGCCTGTTAACAGCCTCAATCCAACTCTGGGGAATGCCATAAGGGCACAAGGCTTTTCCTGCTTCTCCTCCTGACCCAGTCACTCTCTCTCTCCCTCCTCTGAGAGGAGCTAACAGCTTCTCCTTTATTCTTCCTCAACGGATTGGAGCAATGAACGATAGTCCCTTGCAAGTGCTGACTTTGCCTACTTCTCCGTACCCCGACCAGAGGCCTGGAACCAACGGCCTGAGGAAGAAGACCCATGTTTTCCAGTCTAAAAAGAACTACCTGCACAACTTCATTCAATGCATCTTCTCCTCCATCGACCTGCGGGACAGGCAGGGCTCTATTGTGGTGGTGGGTGGAGATGGACGCTACTTCAACTCGACTGCCATTCAGGTCATAGTGCAGATGGCCGCTGCTAACGGGGTCAGTTGCGATTCTTAAAGTGTGCTTTCTTACGAGGAACAGTGAGCAAATAATAATTAGAATTTAGAATCATTACAGGCACCTGTCATTCTAATGCATCATTACACCTGCACTGTATTCTTGTACTTTGATGGCAAGAAATAGGAAAGAAGCTCTAATGGAGCTGGTTTGTTTCTGGTCGATTTCCAGTTTTAAATGTGCCACAAAAGATATTTATTCTTGAAACAGTTGTCAGGTACATATATTTAGGGCATGTTACAAGCAAATGGTGATACGGTCTTTAATAGATTTCTAATTTTGCCAATTAGATCTGGCACAGACGGAAAGAACATGTTGATCTGGTGAAGACTATTACCACTCTGCACTTTTTAGAGCAAAATTGTGCTCAACTTTGGCCTCCTTTCTGGTGTTATATGCAATTAAAAGTCTAGATATGTCAGAAAGTTTATTATAAGACTATAATTTCTAGCTGAAATGTATGGTTACACTTTATTTTTATAGTCCACTATACATTCTACTAACTTAAAGACACTTTGCAACTTCATGTCAACTAACTCGCATTAGAGTATTAGACTGTTAGGTTATGTTTTGGGTTAAAGTTAAGGTTAGGGTTAGTAGAATAAGTAGACATATACTTGGAAAGTTCCTTATAGTCAGCAGAATTTCTAATATGTGATCCTGGACCACAAAACCAGTCATAAGTAGCATGGGTATATTTGTAGCAATAGCCAAAAATACATTGCATGGGTCAAAATGATCAATTTTTCTTTTATGCCAAAATAGGATATTAAGTAAAGATCATATTCCGTGAAGATATTTTGTACATTTCCTACCATAAATATATAAAAACTGATTTTTTTTATTAGTGATATGCATTGCTAAGAACTTCATTTAGACAACTAATAAGGTGATTTTCTCAATATTTTGATTTATTTATTTATTTTTATTTTTTTGCACCCTCAGATTGCAGATTTTCATATATTGTCCTATCCTAACAAACCATACATCAAAAAAAGCTTATTTATTCAGCTTTCAGATGATGTATTAATCTCAGTTTTGATAAAATTGACCCTTATGAGTGGTTTTGTGGTCCAGGGTCGCATATGGACTATCAAAATGAAGTGTTACCAAATTTATACATTATTTTTCTGAAATGATGACTAGTAACAGATGGTGTTTTATTTAACATGGGCTGATGAATTTTGTAGGTGGGTCGTGTTGTGATCGGTCAGAATGGCATCATGTCGACGCCGGCTGTGTCGTGTGTGATCAGGAAGATCAAAGCTATTGGTGGCATTATTCTTACAGCCAGTCACAACCCTGGAGGACCTGACGGAGACTTTGGCATCAAATTCAATACTGCCAATGGAGGTACAATGGCTCACATGTGATTATGAAGATGAAGGAAAGATGTCTATATAATAGTTTACCCAAAAATCAGTGACAGAAATAAGATACAATATGGATGTTAGGACATAAGTTATGATCATAAAGAGTTATTTCCTACTGACTCATGGCAGTTCAGCACGATTCTGCTCAAATTTCTATTATACTATTCATGTGACATTTTACTTCAGAGTTGATTTGTATATCTTAATATTCTATGTGTTAATTCTCATCACTTAACACATTACTTTAACCTTTTTAAACCTTTTAACCTTTTAAAATTTAAAAAGTAAAATACTATATTGATCAACTCTATATATTTATAATGCATTTAGAGTTTATGTGTATATTGGCCTACAGAATTGGTCCAAACTGCTGTCCCACAACCAAAAAACACATTTAAAAAGCATTTATGTATTCAAATTTTAGATGTTTACCAAGATCCTTTTTATTAGCTATTGAAACCCACAATAATATTTAAAATATCAGTAAGCCTAATATATATCAAATCATCATTTATTGGGTACCTGCAATTCGGAGGTGGCTATCACTACCGTAACAGTCACGACCAAAACATGTCATCATTGTTTCGGTAGTGACAAAAGGGAACACATCATCCTTTATATGGGGGAAATAAACAAAATGTTAGTACAGTTATGCACATTTTCAGAATGCAAGTTAAAATTCTGTGTGATGTGGTTGCTACCAAAACATTACTGTCACTACCGAAAATGTGACCGAAACATGGGATGTTTTGTCCAAAATAAAATATACTAAATTATGAGCTAAGATGTTATGATCATGTTTGTTTCAATGCATATTAAAGCTAATAAATCTTTAAGTTTGAAATCAGTATGATCATCTTTTTGCCTTTCACAAAGAAAAACTGGATTAAAAATACAACAAATTTCATAAATTACACTTGAAATATTGTTAAAAAAAAAGTAAAAAAAAAAAAAAAAAATTTACAATGTATAACTCTTCTAATTAAATTATATTTTATTGTGTTTCAGTAGAGACACATTTTGGGAGAGGACAAATATTCCAAAACTTTCTGAGAATTAACTGCACAATTACTAGAAATGTCTAACTTGGATATTATACAATTTGCATATATACTTACAATTTTTTTGGAAAATCACACTTTTTTTTCAAAAAGTTTCCAACTTTGACTTTGGACCAGTTCCATAGAATATCTCATATATGTATACATCATGCACAAGTTCAGAGTCAGTAAGGTTTTTAAAGTAAATGTAAGATTTTGAAAAAACTTTTAAGCAGCATGAATGCATCAAAAAGAGTAAAAGTAAAAATTACTGAAAGTTACTTAAAATTATATTTCAAATAATTGCAGTTTCTTTGCAAAACTTTCAAAAGTCCTAAAAAAATATTTCTTGAGCAGCAAATTAGAATGCAATCAGAATGATTTCTGAAGGATCATGTGACACTGAAGACTGGAGTACTCATGCTGAAAATTCAGCTTTAACATCATTCAAATCTAAAGTAGTTATGTTAAATTTTAATACATTTTTTACACAGTATTAATGTTTTTTCTGTATTTTAATGATAATGTGTGTGTGTGTGTGTGTGTGTGTGTGTGTGTGTGTGTGTGTGTGTGTGTGTGTGTGTGTGTGTGTGTGTGTGTGTGTGTGTGTACCTGGTATTCATCACGTTGTGGGGACCAAATGTCCCCACAAGGATAGGAATACCAGTGGATTTTGACCTTGTGGGGACATTTCTTAGGTCCCCATGAGGAAACAGGCTTATAAATCATGCACAATGAGTTTTTTTGAGGAAGTAAAAGTATGCACAATCTCCTGTGAGGGCTAGGTTTAGGTGTAGGGTAGGTGTAGGGCGATAGAAAGTACGTTTTGTACAGTATAAAAACCATTACGACTATGGAATGTCCCCATAAAACATGTAAACCCAACGTGTGTGTGTGTGTGTGTGTGTGTGTGTGTGTGTGTGTGTGTGTGTGTGTGTGTGTGTCTGTGTGTTTAAATACAATACACACAATTTAAAATAAATACATACAATTGTTAGTTTTAATCTAATAAAAAATAGGGAGGGTCATTATGCAAAAAAAAGCACTTGGGGTGAAATTTAAATCTCCCTGACAGATCAAATATTACAAGGTAGACCCCAAACTTAAACTAAACATATAGTTTAATGAACTATTATATGTTTTATTTAGGTCCAGCACCAGAGGCTGTCACAAACAAAATCTTCCAGCTGAGCAGAACTATAGAGGAGTTTGCCATCTGTCCTGAACTCAGAGTCGATCTGGGGACTATCGGCAAGCAGTCCTTTGACCTGGAGAACAAATTTAAACCTTTTACAGGTAACAACACTTACAACTACTAAGCTTTCGATTCAAAAGAATGGCGTATTTTTATAAGAAATGAACAGAATGGATGCATATCCTGTTCATATTTGGTCATGCAGTGGAAATTGTGGATCCAGTCGAATCCTATGCCAACTCACTGAGGAACATCTTCGATTTTGCTGTTCTAAAGGAGCTTCTGTCAGGAGACAATCACATACAAATCCGTCTAGATGCCATGCATGGAGGTGAGGAACCATATTTCTTTCCACTGATATAGAAACAGACTGATATAGCCATTGAGTTACCAGCATAGCCAACGCTTCATCAAGTCCATTTCCCACATTTTGAAAAGAGCATTTAGAGCAGCAGCTGCATCTACTTAATGGACCGAGATGCTTCCATGTGTGCCAGTTGGATAGGGATGAGTTTAGGCTTGCATTGCTGCCTGCTTCTGAGTGAGATTGAGTTTCCATATGAGCGGTGATCTGAATGATTAAGACGAGCCATCTGACATAACACTAAAACCAAGCATGGCTCTCCACTTTCAAGGAGTAACACCATCTCACATTGATGAGCCCCTTGAAATTAAAGGAATCTTCTGCATTCATGCGTATGACATTCGAGCTGTAAAGTTTGACTAGGTGGATTAACTGCTATGCTTACAAATGGAGGTTACGGGTAGAGTCTGTTTTATGTAACCAGTTCTGCAATTAGTAATTAAAGGAGTCATCGGATGCAAAATTCACTTTTACATGTCGTTTGAACTGAAATGTGTCTTAGCAGTGTGTGTACACAACCACACTATAATGATAAAAATCCACTCAGTGTTTTTTTAATCCCCATAAATCATAACCACTTTCACAGATCAAGCCATTCACATACTTTTGGAAAAGTGGCATAGTTTTGCACAGGCCCCTCCCATGATTGTTGATTGACACTGACATTTTAGCACAGACCCACGCTGAGTGAGCTGTAAACAGTTCGCCATTGTTTTGGCACCGGAGCAGGAGTAGACAAGAATAGACAAGATGTGTTGTTGGATGTAATAATGAACATAGCAGTCATTATTTACTCCCGACATCTGAGCCGCTGAAGACGCAGTGGATTACTTTCGTTTTTGAAGGGAATGTGCCCCCCAATCTACCTACATTGTGTCTGTGTTCGCACAAATCATTTGTGATGCAGCTTCACCCAGAGCCGGATTAACGCAAAGGCAAACTAGGCACGTGCCTAGGGCCCGATTGGCGGGATGGGGCCCAGACAGAGGGCAAAAAAAAAAAAAAAAAAAAAAAAAATAATAATAATAATAAAAATAAAATAAAATGTACAAATGTCCTATCTACAATTTATTTCAATATTTATTAATTAACTAAAAATAGTGACAATGTTTATCTTAACCATAGACTGTTACATTACGTCACATTAACGCCAGCCCATGACTGTATATATACAAAGTATAGTCTTTGATATATAGCAGTGACCCGCGGTTGCGAATAAAAAAATATTTTTAATGATATTCAGGTCGCGGACGGTCTGGTCGTTTGAAATAAAGATGCCAATTAAACCTTTGTAATTTATATAGTACTAGACACGATTTTCTATGAAATATATACTTATTGGCTGAATAATATTTACCTTTTGAATGTTAAGCGTTATTAACTGTAGAATAAATGCTGAGGCGGGACAAAATGCCTGATTTCCCAACAGGTTGTACTGAGCAATGTCATTGTACCATTTTTATAGGCTACTATAGGCCTATATATAGAATTATTAGACACATTTCACTATGTCTTTTCAAATGCCTAGGTCTGTTTAATTTCCTTAATTATAAAATTTCTAGCAGTATTTTAAACGTTTATTCAAGCAATAATATATAAATTACCTCATATGCTTGTTTAAAACAGGGATTAATAACGAAATCCACGTAAAAACGGTATGTTTTCTTTACATTTCCACAGAGCGAAACGAACGAAATTAAACATTACTAATAAATTCAAAGCACTATAATTTCCTTATTCATTTGATAAAACTATTAATATATATAAAATAATATTATTTTGTCATATTCGTGATTCCTGAATTTATATATGAAAACTTCGTTTTGAAGTGCATTCATTATGTTTGTATAAGAAAATTCGTTAACCTAGACTATTAGCCTAAATTGATTTAAATATTCTTGATAATTTTTAGAAAAAGTTAAAAGTTAAGAAAAAAGGAATTAGCTTGTAGTCTATATATATTTAGGGCTACAGGCTAATATTTTTCTTAACTTTTATTACACTGTAGATCGAAATAAAATGATTCTTGATCATATTTAACATTGCAGAATCACTGACATAATTTAGAGTATTTCGAAAACTTAACTAATCTGTATAATGGAAATACAAAATAAATCACAAGAACAATCTGTATTTTTCTTCTAATCAAGAACATTTCTTTTGACAAAATTACCTAATTAATGCCGAATGATGTTTGACAGTGAACGCATCTCCACCGCATAGCTGCATATAATCGCTGGCGTCAGTCGCAAATATTAAACATGCGGGTCAGGAAGCGGGTCGGGTACAATTTACTTTACTTTTTTTTTTTTTTTTTTTTTCGGTCCGAGTTGCGGGCGGGCTAGTTCAAAACATCGGTCGGGTTCGGGTTGTATGTACATTGACCCACGCATCACTGATATATATATAGAGGCGCCAGCTAAACCAGATAAAGTTATTTGCTCTGTTTACATAGTTTACTGACACCTATTGGTTATTTACTGGTACTACTGCCTTAACAATGACACTCCCAATGGATAAGATGAGGATAATTTAATAGCATTTAATAGAGCCGTGTAATGACAATAATGAATATAAAAAAATAGTCTGATAGACTGTTTAATATACAACACATTACTTATTTTGGCATACAAACAACCAATTTGTAACCAAAGACTAGGCTATGTAAAATGTGAATTAACTTTTATTAGTAACTTTGGTAAGTTTCAGATTTCAATTCATAAATAACATCGATGGAGGGGGCCCAAAAAATGCAGCCTGCCTAGTGTAGTCCATTTATTTAATCCGGCTCTGGCTTCACCTACAGAAGAAGTGAGTATAAGGGTTTTTATGAATCTTTGCAAATCGTCTTTCCTAATATTGTGCTAGTTATCAAATTTCATGGCTAAAGTTTACAGTCTTGGAGGGACTGAGGGAAGAGAGGGGCAGAGTGAGCAGAGCTCATTAGCATTTAAAGGGACATGCACTGAAACAGCTCACTGTAAACAGAGCTGTTTTTGACAAGGTAAAAAGGTGTTGTTTTACACTACCATTGAGAATTTTTAACCAAAGTTTGGTTTAGACTTTTACTAAAGATCCTATAGAATCATTTTAACTTGTGGATGATCCCTTTAAAGAACACAGATGCATTTAGATCATTTCCATAAAGACCAATGCATTTCACCAAGAAAATCAAAAAGTAGAGATTTTAGCTCATTTAGCTGCAGTGTGTATGTGGCCAGTGTTTGCCTTCCATTGTTAATTCCTCAATGGTTGTGTAAAACACCCTTTTTACCATCTTTGTTCACAGCGAGCTGTTTCAGCGCATGTCTCTTTAAATGATAATGAGCTTTGCTCACCCCGCCCCTTTCTTCCATTTTTTGTGTGGCGCGTTACCATCAAAAACAAACTAATCCATTGCATCCTCAGTGGCTCTAATGTCGGGAGAAAATTAAGACTTTTCGGTTTACATTTACACCCAACTACAAACACCTGCATTGTCTTCGAGACATTGTTGGAGAAAATGGTGGACAGTGTACAAATATGCTAATACAGGACAGTCCGTCGGAGGTCATAGGCAGGGCCTGAGCAATATAACATATACAAACGACTTGATAATTGTAATTGTTTTTCTCAAGGCGTTAAATACGTACTACAAGTACATTTCACTGCAGTTTCCAACTGAAATGAACACTAGAGGCGGTTAAACAGTGAGCACTTGATTACAGTTATGATTACAGCTCCCTATGTTTTACTTTCTGGACATAACAATCTTGCTTGGGAGCTCAGCCAGCATGGAATTGGACTTAGGATGTGAAAATTTGGGTATGAATCCTGTGAAAAACATGACTAACGATGAAAAAGCCAAAAGATGACAGATCGAAAAACAAAGTGGCATTCTTTGCGATTGTGTTTCAGGTCACATGCACTTTTATTCATACTATCAGGTAGGTTTAGGTGTAGTGGAGATGCTAAGTTTTTTTTAAACGTCAAGGAGCATTAGAGTTATAGCGCCATTCAATGGAGATTTCAAATTTGAATTTGAGGTCACATAAAATGTACCATATGTACGATAATCTATTCTGGGGGGAAAATAAAACAGTCTTTTAGTGCCACTCAATGGAAATTTCACATCAAATATGTCACGAAACTTACATGGCAGTCTGTATTTCACGCCGTGTGAAAAAGTTCCCATGGGTACATTTCGTCATGAGATCAGGTTGAATAATTGAGATTGTTTCGTTTTTTGGGGATTAAAAAAGGAGTGAATGGATTTTTATCATTGTAGGGTGGCTGTGTGCACACACGGCTAAGACACATTCATATGCAAATCCCATTTGGAATCAAAACTGAATTTTTAACTCTTGTTGAACTTCCATTGGTTCTGCAGTGGCTGGGCCATATGTGAAGAAAATCCTGTGTGAGGAGCTGGGCTCCCCTGCAAATTCAGCCATTAACTGTGTACCTCTGGAAGACTTTGGAGGATGCCACCCAGACCCCAACTTGACCTATGCCACTGACCTTGTTGAGACGATGAAGAGTGGAGAATATGACTTCGGAGCTGCTTTTGATGGTGACGGTGTAAGTGTTGAGACTCTGAGACCTTGAGCGAAAGTGCTCAAGGGACAGTCAGCATAACATTCTCTTGACCCTGGCCTCCTCTCTTTCTCTTTCTAGGACCGTAATATGATCCTCGGGAAGCACAGCTTCTTTGTGAACCCCTCCGACTCAGTTGCCGTCATTGCTGCGAACATCTTCTGCGTTCCTTACTTCCAGCACACAGGTGTAAGAGGCTTTGCTAGGAGTATGCCCACCAGTGCCGCTCTGGACATGTGAATATTACTCCTAAATGTTTCACACTAGTAAAGATGCACACTTCACAGGAACAATAGCATCTCCACTCACTCTGCTGTTTTTCCCAGGGTGGCCAGAGCCACCAAGATCCAGCTATATGAGACCCCAACCGGGTGGAGGTTTTTTGGGAGTTTGATGGACGCAGGACGTCTCTCATTGTGTGGGGAGGAAAGTTTTGGCACAGGTAAAAGAAATACCCACAACAGAATGTGTATAAACAGAGATACACTCTTAAAAAAAGTTGTTTATTGGCACTGATGATTCCATGAAGAATTTTTAAAGGGGTCATCTGATGCAAAACTCACTTTTACATGTTGTTTGCACATTAATGTGTGTTGGCAGTTTGTGTACACAACCATCCTACAATGATACAAATCCCCCAGTGGTATTTTTTAATCTTTAAAAGTAATATCCCCTTTTTAAAATCAGGTCATTCTCAGCTTCTTGTCGCTGCGATGACACACCGACAGAGGCCACTCCCACGATAGTTGATTGACATGAGTGCCTTACCTTAGACACGCCCTCACCGAGCTGAAACAGTCTGACTCCGATCACCATTGTGTGACTCAGGTGCAGGGGAAGACAAGAATGTCTCAGATTGAGCGATTGAGGTGTTGTTCTGTTGTTGGATGTAATAATGAACATAGCAGTCGTCATTTACTCCCGACATCTGAGCCACTGAAGACACAGAGGATTAAAGTTACTTTCGTTTTTGAAAGGAAAGCGCCGATCCTGATCTACATATGCGTCTATGTTTGTGCAAATCATTCGTGATGCAGCTTTACCCACAGCAGAAGTGAGTATAAGGGTTTTTTTATGCATCTTTGCAAATTGCCTTTCTTAATCATGTGCTGGTTAGCAAGTTTTGCAGCTAAACGAGGCTAAATGCGGCTAAAGTAAACATACCGGCTCGTCATCCCATGGCAGAGAGGGGCGGGGCGAACAGAGCTCATTAGCATTTAAAGGAACATGCAACAGAATAGCTCGCTCTAAAAAGGGCTGATTTTGACAAGGTAAAAAGAGTGTTTTAACCAAAGTATGTTATAGACTTCTTATTAAGACCCTAAAGAATCATATCAACTTGTGGAAAATGGGCATCCGATGACCCCTTTAACTTGGATGGAATCTTTCCATTGTGTAAAAGTTTCTTTATAATGGAAAAACATTCTTTACACTCTTAAAAATAGGTTTCAAAAGGGGTTTTCACAGCAATGCCGTAGAAGAGCCATTTGTGGTTCCTCAAAGAACCTTTTTTCATTTCCTCAAAATTCTTCTCCATAGGTTCAGATTACATACGGGAGAAGGATGGGCTTTGGGCAGTGCTAGCATGGCTGTCCATCCTAGCGGTGAGGAGGCAAAGTGTAGAAGACATTATGACAGACCACTGGAAAACCTATGGGAGGAACTACTATACCAGGTGGACTATCAATTAAAGATGCCTTTTAAATATACAGTATAGTCTGACATTTGGTTATAGATTGATGGCATATTTATACATGACAGATTTGACTATGAGGAAGTGGATTTAGATGCGGCTGTGGAGATGATGTTGGATCTGGAGCTGATGATTTCAGACAGGGCATTTATTGGGCAAGTGTTTAGTGTGGGGGAAAAGAAATACCAAGTGGAGGCAGCAGACAATTTTGAGTACAGCGACCCTGTGGATGGAACCATTTCAAGAAATCAGGTAATATAGCGGATCCTCTCGCAGGTCACAGGGATACTGTTATTATATAATAAATTGTATAAATTACAACATTAATGTTAAGAACATGTAAACATTCTCTGTAGGGTTTGAGGATCGTTTTTAAAGGAGGCTCTCGTATCATCTTTCGTCTCAGTGGGACCGAAAGTTTCGGAGCCACAGTTCGTCTGTATATCGATGGTTATGAGAAAGATATAAACAAGCTCTTTCAGGACCCACAGGTAAATTACTTTTACTTGTAATTAGATTACATTTTAAAATACTTGTAATCAGACTGCATTTACTTTTTAGTGATTACATGATATTATTGATTACATATTCACACAATAGCAAATAAATGATCCATGAGGGTTTTCTCAACATGCATCAACTACTGATGAACACGTTCCTTTTTATTTAAACTATCAGTAACACTTTATTTTAAGGTGTCCTTGTTACACGTTACATGTACTTACTATTATAGTAACAATAAATTATGCATAATTACATGCAAGTAACCCGAAAACAAACCCTAATCCTAACCCTAACCATATAGTAAGCACATGTGGTTAAGTAATATTACTCAGTACTTAAATCTATAATTACACTGTAACAAGGATACCTTAAAATAAAGTGCAACCGAATATCATTCAGTGGGTTATGTCTTTTGATCGCTTTTCTTTCAAACACATTAAAATGCACAAATTTACATTATTTCTCATTTACATGTAATGCAGGGATAGCCAAACTATTTTTTCAGATGAACATATTTCACCTATAAAGTTACTTGAAGTATCCAAGAGAGAATTCAAGGTAGTAAGTTAGTAATTATGTAACACATTTGCATGTTCACAGTTCTCATGGAGGTAAGCAAATAAAATATTTCATCTTTTTTAGTGTTTTGTTTTGATTGTTATTTAAATGTAACATTTCACTCACAAACCCCCTGCAGTTCCTTAAACGAACCAGTTTGGGAAACCTTAACGTAATGTTTAATGCACTTTTGCAATGTTTCATTCCCTTTGCATTTTTATATCAATATGGTCAAGATTATCCTAAAAAAATAAATATGATAAACGAGTTCAAAAGTAATATATACACTTGAAGTCAAACGTTTACGTACACCTTGTAGAATCTGCAAAATGTTAATTATTTAACTAGCACGGACCTGAATAAGATATTTCACATAAAAGATGTTTACATATAGTCCACAAGAGAAAATAGTTGAATTTATGAACATGACCCCATTCAAAAGTTTACACCCCCTCGATTCTTAATACTGTGGTGCTACCTGAATGATCCACAGTTGTGTGGTTTTTTTTTTTTGTTTTTGTTTTTTGTTTAGTGATAGTTGTTCATGAGTCCCTTGTTTGTCCTGAACAATTAAACTGCCTGCTGTTTTTCTGAAAAATCCTTCAGGTCCCACAAATTATTTGGTTTTTCAGCATTTTGGTGTATTTGAACCCTTTCCAACATTATATGATTTTGAGATCCATCTTTTCACACTGAGGACAACTGAGGGACTCATATGCAACTATTACAGAAGGTTCAAACGCTCACTGATGCTCCAGAAGGAAAAAATTATGCATTTAGAGCCAGGGGTGTAAACTTTTGAACAGAATAAAGATGTGTACATTTTTCTTATTTTGCCTAAATATCATGTTTTCATTTAGTACTGCCCTTTAGTTGCTACAGAAGATATTTACATGTTTCCCAGAAGACAAAATAGGTCGAATTTACCCTGATCTTCAAATTCAAAAAGTTTTCACCCCCGGTTCTTAAAGAATTATTTCACCTCCAGAACAAAAATTTACAGATAATTTTCTCACCCTCTTCTCATCCAAGATATTCATGTCTTTCTTTCTTCAGTCGTAAAGAAATTATGTTTTTTTTTTTTTAAAAGGAAAACATTTCAGGAATTTTCTCCAAATAGTGGACTTCAACAGTGTCTGCGAGTTTGAACTTCCAAAATGCAGTTTCATTTTCTAAACGATCCCAGCTGAGGAATTAGAGTCTTATCCAGTGAATCGATCTATCATTTTCTTAAATAAATGAATATTTATACACTTTTTAACCACAATTGCTTGTCTTGTATAGCTCCGGTTCAATAGTTAGGGTATGTCGAAAAACTCCCATCTCAGTTTCTCCTCCAACTTCAAAATCATCCTGCATCACTGCAGAAGTACCAACCAAGTGTTTACAAAGTGAACGTGCAAAGAGGATCAAACACCCTTTACAAAAAAAGGTAAAACATTGAAAGATTTTGAAGTATTGAGAAATCAAGTGTATGTAAACTTTTGATCAGGGTCATTTTTATCAAATCAACTATTATTTTCTCTTGTGGACTATATGTAAACATAATTAATATGAAGTTATCTTATTCAGGTCAGTACTAAATGAAAAAATAGCATGCATTTGGTATGATTCCTCTTTGGTAAAATAATTAACATTTTGCAAATTCTGCCTGGTGCAAATAAACATTTGATTTCACCTGTAAGTAATAAAAAAATAGTCTGATTATATTAAATGTCTAATGTAGCCTAGTGGATTACGTTACTAACTACAATTTTTTATCATGTAACGTTAAATTTGGAATCGGTAACGGACAGCCCCGCACTGTTCATACGTAAATCTTACCGTACACATTTTAAAACAAGCAAAAAACGTTCAAAGTAATAAGTTGTTTTTTTCTGTCATAGGTGGCGCTGGCGGAGCTCGTCACCATTGCCCTGCAGCTTTCACAGATACATGAAAGAACCGGACGAAGAGGCCCTACTGTTATTACATAATTATATTATATGTCATTTTTACATTTTCTTTTTCTTTTTTTTTTTTTTTACATTTCTTTCAGCGAAAAGTATAATTGCAGCATTTTCTCGCACTATCACAACGAGAGAACGTGTACAGACGTTCTCGCATCAGTTACCACTGCTTAGCTTATGAATATTAATTACGTCACTTGACGCTCTAGAAGGTTACCGAGCAACGTGCCCAAGACGCAATTAATATTCATGAGTTAAACACTGACTAAAGTTGTGTTCGTGAACGTGCTGCCCAACGACGAACACTTATAAACAAACTCTGATCGGAAGCTGAAGTGTGATATTTTGGTTGAAATAACTGAAATGAGACGTAGCTGTGACTGACAGGTAACTAGATTTTATAAAAGAGTAAAATGTGCTATTCCAGCACTGATTGAGTGCAAATGATTCGTTCATTACGGGTTCTGATGTAAAGTCCTTAAAAAGAGTTGGGTAAACTTGCTTAAATTAGACTTTGTCGTAATATTGTTATATAAATTTGATACTGTATGCATTATACGTCTCTGTAAATCGTACTGAGCTGCTGTCTGTCTCTTTTATTTCATGTAGCAAATTCTGAATAAATATCATATTAGTTAACGTTTACTAGGCACTGGGCTAATAGCTTGTACATTTCATGCTTTTATTTTGTATCCCCCTAAATAACCTAATGTGTAGTTACAATCTAACATACAAGTGATAATGAAATCTCTCCTAAAGCTTCCTGTATGTCTTTAACCCTTTGTAGCTAAATGAAAAAAAAACCCTAATTATTGCTGAACTCATTTCAAATTACAATTTGTATTAATGATATAATTACTGGTTAAAACATGTAATCAACCAAATTATCCCTCACATTTCAACAGGTTACAGGCCATATGCACATATATTGTTTATACAGCAACCTAATTCACTCATTTTAAATTGTTCTCTTGCCTGCTGCTAAAGAAATCAGTAACAATGGAAGCTTATGACATTCCGTCCTGCCCTCAATCAACACAAGTCATGAAGAACAGCCAGGAGTTGGAGGGTAAGATACAAACACATCATTACAACTAAACAACATTTACAAAATCATATTGAGGCAATATCTTAAAACACTTTTTTTCACCTGTTAAAATACAGATGCTATAGGGCTGAAGTCAAGAGAGAGGCAAGACTATCTAATCTTAAGTCTCTTACTTTATTGTCTAGTTTTGTAATAAATATAAAACATACATGCTTTGTAAACAAACCATCTTCTCGTCTTTACAAGGCAAGTGTGTAGAATTGCCTTTGAGGAGTATCTCAACATATGGATGAGAATTGCCACCACTAACCCAGAACTTCTGATGGGAAGCGAATGTAAGTGATTTAATGTAAGAATGTACTTAAAGTGATAGAGTGGAATATGGTTGTGACCAAAATGATTAAATCACTAGTATTTTCAACAGATTAAAAATGCTTTTAAGTCAGTTCTTTCTATCTTTTGCTGTAGTGTGTCAGTAGGAAATATCACTTTACATTTCCAAACATTCATTTTGACATCTAATAATTCAGTGAGATTTTTGTTTGCTCTAGAACTTTGACAACAGCCAGTGCTGTTCTTATCTGATCTCATCATCATCATCATCATCATCATCATCATCATCATCATTCAGTCTGTCTGGAATGACATGAAGAAACAGAACAAACTGAGACAGACTCAATCCAGAAGAACTCTGAAAATGTCAACAAGATGCTTCAAGAGACCTACCTGCAAAATCCCTAAAAAAAAAACAATGACTAAGTGCACCTAGGGCAAAAGCTGTTTTGAACACAAAGGGTAGTTAAAGTTGATTGATAAAGAACATTTATTTGACAGCATCCTCATTTTACAGCATTTTTCCATAAGTGCCTACAACTTTTAGCAGTACTGTAGCTTTGCAGGTAAATTTCTTGAAGCATCTTGGAGACGTTGCCACAGTTCTTCTGGATTTTTAGTCTGTCTCATTTTTTTCTGTTTTATTATTTCATTCCAGACAGACTGAATGATGAGATCAGATCTCTGTGTGAAGCACTGGCTGTGGTCAAACTCCTTGTGCAAACAAAAATATCATACACTTTGCAGAATCTGTTCTGTAAAACATAAAATTTATAAAAATGACCCCATTCAAAAGTTTACATACACTTGATTCTTAATACTTTGTTACCTGAATGATTTTGTTTGTTTGTTCAGTGATAGTTGTTCATGAGTCTCATTTGTCCTGAACAGTTAAACTGAAAAATCCTTCAGGTCCCACAAATTCTTTGGTTTTTCAGCATTTTTGTGTATTTGAACCCTTTCAAATACAATGACTGTATGATTTTGAGATCCATCTTTTAAAACCACTTTTAGCTCGTGAAAATACTAGTGTTCTAATAACTTTATCCACCACAGTATAAACAGTGAGTATCAAATCTAATGTAAGTGCTTTATTTGCAATCTTTGCAACAAGCAATGAACTTTAATATGTAATATTTTTTTACAGTCTGATGTGGAGATGGTCTTCCAAAATTCATTGATATTCCTTATTTTAGATTCAGATGAGTTCATCAAATATACAGAGAGGTGTGCAGTCCGGTCAAATGGCAATAAGACAGATCATCTTATTAAAGCACGGCACAACATGTGAGTTGGTGTTTCCACTCATTGCATACAAGGTCAATCAGTTATTATTCAAAAAATAACTACATTTAGTTTTAATTAAGTATAGTTTAGATTTCTGACAAAAAAAAACTTACGCTTGTAATATCCTGAATCACTCATACACTGGATTTCCATTGGTATGGACTTTTGTATTAAAGTTCTCAAGTTGTATCTCAGCTCCTTGTGGCACAACTGCAAATTACAACTTGTATAGTTAGTCATTGATAATCACAATTTTTTAACTTTAATTCTAAACACAATTTTGACAGAAATTGACAAGCAGTTGAAATTGTTAGATGAAAAGTCATAAATAAATATATATATATAAATAAAATCACATTTTGTCACCATTTTGACAATATTTTTTTATACTTATGATCTAGTATCTCATAATTTTTACTTTTTGTTTTTGTTTTGGGCTTCTATGCAAGGACTATTTTTGCTCATTTTGTTATTAAAAAGTAGAATAGAAAGTACAGTTGAGGTCAAAAGTTTACATACACATTGCAGAATCTGAAAAATGTTAATTATTTTACCAAAATAAGAGGGATCATACAAAATGCATGTTATTTTTTTATTTAGTACTGACCTGAATATGATATTTCACATTAAAGGCACTTACATATAGTCCACAAGAGAAAATAATGGTTGAATTTATAAAAATGACCCTGTTCAAAAGTTTACATACACTTGATTCTTAACACTGTGTTGTTACCTGAATGATCCACAGCTGTGTTTTTGTTGTTGTTTAGTGATAGTTGTTCACAAATCTCTTGTTTGAACAGAATGAGGATGTGTAAATTTTTCTTATTTTGACTAAATATCATATTTTTTTTAATTTAGTACTGCCCTGCAGAAGCTACAGAAGATTCTTACATTTTTCCCAGCAAAATATGCAAATGCATTCTCTTGTGGACTATATGTAAACATCTTTAATGTGAAATATCTTATTCAGCTCAGTACTAAATAAAAAATAACATGCATTTTGTATGATCCCTCTGATTTCAGTAAATAATTGACATTTTGCAGATTCTGCAATGTCAGTGTATATAAAAGGAGCTTTACTTTTTGATTTTGGAACACCCTTATAATAAATACCAGCACTGTAAAGTTTTACGGTCATTATGTGCAGCCCCGTTCAGAAGCTTCCAAAGAAAGTGACCAAAGCGAAATGTACGCGGGTGGAACGCATGAGAAGCCTCTACATGCAGTGCAAAGCTCCAGGTGATTTCTGATTTTTCTCCAAGTCTGTGTGCTCTTTCAGAGATGCCACCTCACCTTACCTCACTTTCTATGTGTCCTACTAGACCCGCCAACCCCCCAGATTCCTGGTCCTTCTCTGTGTCCAGATGAGCAGGAACACTGGGAGCGAGAAATGGACGAACTGGTGGAATGGACTCACTCCCTTTCTATGAAAAAATTTGATGATCTACTGTATGACCTCTAGCACAAATTTAAATATCACATGATATTACAAACACAAGTCAAACCTGCTTAATGTTTTTTAATGATATAGTATATTTTAAAAAAGTATGTAGTACAATCAACTGAATATAATGTTTTATAAAAATATAAAATGAAATGACAATCATTACAACATTTATCCACCCTGCATTTCAATAGATCTATCTATTTATCTCTGTCTGTCTGTTTTTTCACCATCGAGTTCTCATTGCTTAACCATTCCATCATGGTTCCAGATAAGGATTTATTTTCGTTTTAGAGTCTGCATTATGGAGGATAAACAGATATTTTTGTTTACTAAACACAAAATGGCATGCTTGGCCAGCTATAGAAAGAAACTAGTAGCCAGAAAACAAACAACTGACTGATTCTGAGTGGCGACGTCACTACATGTGATTCCGCACCAAGAACGAATCCTATTTGTGCCGAACCAAACATAAATGTTTCTTATCCCGTTGATGGAAAAGCAGCTATAGAAAGCAGCTACAATAAATATGTGACCCTGGACCACAAAACCAGTCACAAGGGACAATTGATACATGAATAAATAAGCTTTCCATTGATGTACGGTTTGTTAGGATATAGGGCTGCACAATTAATCGAATAATTCAAGATTAATAACTTACATAGCAAATGTAGCTATTGCTCATTGTGAATATTAATTTACTAAGAGATCTTACTGTAAAGTGATACCTATTGGTCTTTATAATTCTTTTGCACTTTTTTAACTTTATACATTTTTTGTGTATTACTTTATTGTATTTAAATGTTGTTTTGTCATGATAATACTGTATACCGTGATAAAAGCATGATCTATTAATCACAACATGAAAATTGATACCGGCATATCCCTATGCAAATAGAATATTTTTACTTTTTTTATTTAAAGAAACCAAACCAATGTATCTTTGACATTTGTGGCAATGAGAAAATCAATAAAAGTATTTTCAGCTTTTTTTTATTTTTATATTAAATTATGGCATGCAGTTGCTTCAAACAATGCTATAAAGCTATTTAAAACATCAATCAAACGCAATTACAATTTCAAGGGAATAATCGACACTTATGATTTTTGTCATAATCGTGCAGCCCTAGTAGGATAGGACATTTTTGGCTGAGATACAACTATTTGAAAATCTGTAATCTGAGGGTGCAAAAAAATCTAAATACTGAGAAAATGGCCGTTAAGTTGGCCAAATGAAGCTCTTAGCAATGCATATTACTAATCAAAAAATAACTTTTGATATATTTATAGTAGGAAATTTACAAAATATCTTCATGGAACATGATCTTTACTTAACATCCTAATCATTTTTGGGACGAATGAAAAATGTATCATTTTGACCCATACTTTGTATTCTTGGCTATTGCTACAAATAGACCGTAGGTTTTGTGGTCCAGGGTCACATAAGTCTCCTGTCATATTAAGGAACTTCATCTTTTATAAAACAATTCATACATTTTAAAAAACGATTGGCCAGATTTACCAATCAGGGCAAATTAGCATGAGATCAGAATCCCATAAAAGTGCAGATAGGTGTATGAGTTCTGTGTGTGATCTACTGACAATGCACAAAGTAAAGAACACAGACACAGCCACATAATTTCTATAATGACCAATGCAATCTATCAAGCGCAACATGGGTTGAGACAATGGTGCAAATACTCTAAAATGCATTGCGTGATTTAAATACTCTCTTCCCATTCATTTTGTGTCTCCTACAAAAGCATAAGCAATAAGGTCATCTGCAAAGATAACTGTCGACATCTTTTCATCATTAATTTTTCACTCTATGTTTAGCAAGTCCTAACAGTCAAAAGAGCTGCTGCAAGCTGTTAGTAAGTCTGGCCCAAGATTTAACACGGCTTCAGCTTTTATGAATTATTTTTTTTAGTACTTGATACTTGTTAAGTGTTAATGGTGTGCTAACCTAGTAAGAATAAACAGTTTAATCTAAGTGTTTTTGGAGGTAGATGATTATGTGGAGAAAATCTGAACAGAAAGTAACATGCATCATGCATAGCTTTTCTTAGTACAATGAGAAAGGTACATAAAAAAAATAAATCTGAATTCTGTAGGTGGACCTGATCTGATGAATGGAAGTTAGATGTTTTCTCTAGTGAGGAGAAACTCAAACTCTTTCATCAGGCTCTTGAAGTCCGCTCTGTTTTCTGGGGCGTGACTCCAGCACCTGCGCATCTGAGTGTACACCTGCAGACACAGATACACGTGTGTTAAAGAATCTGCTTACAATATAATACATACAAAAATCTGACTCTTCATAGACAAAAGTCCTCACCATTTCAGGGCATGAATCTGGACGTGGCATCCTCCAGCCTTTCTCAAGAGCTTCTACCAGTCTAGCCATGGTCATCTGTCCATGAGACCGGCCAATCGTCTGCAGGAATACCTACCAGAGAAACGTATAAGAAAAGGAATTAGCAAATGAGTCACAGTTCAAAGAAGTTAGTATGAGCTTTGTAATGCTCACCTGTGGAGGGCTGTTCTCACGGTCACAGTAGGTCATGATTTCATAGAGAGTGACCCCAAATGACCAAACGTCAGACGCCTTATAGAACTTCCGGTTAATCAGACATTCTGGAGCATACCTGCACAGACAGAAGTCATGACCCATGTTCAGTGGACATCTGTGCAAATACACAATGCAACTATAGATGTACAAATGTTAAAACACATGCTGAACATATGCTTTTTTTTAAAAACAAGCATAACAGTATGCAGTATAACAACAACAAAACTAAAATAAAGATAAATGCAACAACTTTTTAAGTTTTTAATGTTTAAAATAACTTTTCTATTTCCCTATTTTTAAAAATGTTATTTATTGCTGTGTCATAGTTCTGTCTGTTGTGGTCTTTGGTTTCTCCCATCTGGTTTCCCCCTGTCATTTTGTGATCATTTGGTTTGCCCTCATTTGTCATCATCCCCGTCACCTGTGTTTAATTATTAGTCTGTCTTTATAAGTCTGTTTGTTTCCTGAGTTCTCTGTCGGTCTTTATGTGATGTAAACGTTGAATGTTCGTGTGTGGAAGTTATCTGAGTTCTTGCCTTGTTCCTGTCAGAAGATTATTAAATGTATTGTTCTAATTGTACTTTGCATCTCGTCTCGTCCATCCAGCACGTAAACCGTAACATGCTGTGATCAAAGCTGAATTTTCCGCATCATTACTCCAGTCTTCAGTGTCACATGGCTCTTCTAAAATCATTCTGATATGCTGATTTGCTGCTCAAGAAACATTTATTATTACTTATTTTAAAAAGGCTGCTTAATATTTCTGTGGAAATCCATGATAAATTTTAAGGATTTTCTAAATAGAGAGATTAATTAAACTGCATTTATTTTAAATATAAATCTTTTGTAAAATTATAAGTGTCTTTAGTGTCACTTTTGATCAATTTAATACATTCTCGCTGAATAAAAATATTACCTTCAAAATTCAAATCTTACTGACCCGAAACTGTTGAACAGTGTAGAAATATAAATATTCTTCATTCTATATATATATATATATATATATATATATATATGGGTCAAAGAGTAAAAGGGTTCAAGCATAAAAACAACAAGTGTAATACTGCTTTAAATTGTTGTCCCCCCCCAAAAAAAAAATATTAAAACGTTTTGTTTAATTTCACTGCATTTCACTGCACCCACTAAAATGTCATTTAGTGTAACAATCTTGTCAGCCATATTTACAACAAAAATCTATTTATGACAAAAGATGAATTTCTTTCACCCCAAATACTAATTAGTTGTAATTCTACATTTTTTTTATTTGCCACTATCCTAGGTTTTGCTCATTTGTCAATAAGATTTTTTTACTCATTTAAAACACAATAAAATTGAATATGCTCCCTTATCCTTTTATATATTTTAATATGTACAAGTCAGAATTTTTACATAAATATTGTGTTACACCGAATGATAATATAACATTATTTCTTAATTTTGACATTTTATTTTCCAAAGACTTATTTGAAACCTTAAAAGTAGACACTTTACTTACACTTAATGTGCTTTCTATGTACATAAAATCACTTTTGTAAATTTCTTTTGACATGGACATCTTAACATCTTATATTTTTACATTAACAATGTAAACCAAGTATGAATCTCATTAAGCTAGTGGTTTTTTAAACAATTAATATTTAAAGAACATATTTTATTGTGAATTTATGTTCAGCTATTCTTTTTAATAGTTAACTTCTATTTTTTTCAAAGCTCGGTAATTATTGATCACAGACAGAGATTTACTTGAAATTTCACCAAGCTGATTACTCACTAGACTTCCCACAGATCATGTTTTCATGTCATTTTATGTCTCATTTTGATGTAAGAAAGGGATTGTATCTAAGTGTGTGAGTTGTTTACATAATTTCTTAAATTAGTCATTCCTTTAATGCCATTATATAGTTCATTTCGACTGATTCGCGAACACAGATCGTAGACAGACTCAACAGGCAGGATTTATCGCATGAACCAATCACAGCCAAACATAACCAGTCATATCCAAACATATCCCAATGGAGGCATTGAGGCAAAACTCAATGGGCTCAGGGGAGGCATGAGAGACACAGACTCTACCTTTTCTAACTTTACCTGATAGTGTTGCTGTTGAATAGTTTTATTTTAGAAAAATTTGTGATTTATATACTTTTTAATGTTATATTTTGTAATATTGCCATTGTTTTATTTTTGTACTACTGTTTTTTTTCATCCAATATTTTAAGGAGGCACTACCTCCCTTATATAAATGTAATTAATAAAGTACTACTTTCAAAACATAATTTGTAAGGCCATCATGGCAGGTGTTTGAATTAAAAGGGAGAAGGTAAGAGCTTTCCCATATGTATAAATCATTTGACCTTTACAGAAATACTCAACAAATTTAAAAGCAACAAGCTCAAACCTGTGATTCACATGATGATTAAAATATATACAGATGTATAATCAGGAATGAGTGCTGCTTTACCAGTAAACAGGACTGTCCTGTTCTTCAGTCACTTTGTAATACTCTTTATCATCTTTGATGCTCTTAGTCAGACCAAAGTCCCCGATCTTCACGAGTGATTCATTCTCCACTAAGATGTTTCTCGCTGCCAGATCCCTATGGATGTAGTTCTGAGATCCCAGGTACTCCATACCCTGAAACACACAGGAATCAGTTAAACACACAATATTTATACTGATTTACACTGATTTATACTTTACAAGATGGCAGTTATTCATAGTGATCACTACTGTTGTGCAGCCTAAAAAGAATTTCGACACTTAGGTCACAAATAAAAATATATGTTATGTAATTGCATTGGATAGAAAATATCAAAAAGTGGCATGTAAAAGCATGTTTAGAGTAAAAAAAAAAGTGAAAATGCAGCTCATGAGCAGTGCTGGGTGTAACTAGTTACTAAGTCATTTAATTACTTTCCATTGAAAAAATAAAGTAAGGGATTACTCTAATTTTTCTGTAATTTTATTACAGTTACTTCTTATCTAATTGAACTTAATACGGTGTATAGGCTGTATAACAATACAATAGTGGATTTAACATCAAAATTTAAAGTCTAACCTTAAAATGCATATTTTTTATGTACACTTCTCACTTTAAATACTTTGGTGAGTTAATAAGAATATTGGTTACACTTTAGTGTCCATTTCTCACTATTAACTAGTTGGTTATTAGCATGAATATTACTGGGATTTTGGCTGTTTATTATTACTTAAAAAGCACATATTAATGTCCTTAATCTTACCCAATTCTTAATCTTAACAACTACCTTACTAAGTATTAATAAGCAGTAAATAGGAGTATATTGAGGGAAACTATCTATTGTATTGGCTATATTACCTGACATATCTGAAGAGCATATTGCAGCAGTCTCTTCTGATCGATGTTGGATTTGTTACGAGGCAGGTATTCTTTTAGACTGCCAGAAGGCAAATACTCCATAATGAGTTTGATGTTTGTTCCTCCTGTGTGACACATTCACCCCAAGAAATAATATATTAAGTATTTGTAAATGGGCTATATATTTGTTTGTAAGCATTTGTTTGTAGTTGAAAGCCATCAAGATGTGTAAACAGGGCTTTGTGCATAGATGTGTGCTTATGACTTGCCTTCATCATTGCAAATGCCTTTGTATTTGACAATGTTTTCATGGTAGAGATTTCTGATGGTGCTGATCTCTCTCCTCAGGTTGCTGCTCTCATTTTCCGTTTTCAGAGATTTGACAGCCACCAGCTCACCTGTCTGATCTCCCTTAGGATCATACAGACACAGTTCCACCATCCCAAAGTTACCCTGGAAACAAAGAACAATACAAACAGATAATGAATCAAGGACACATTAATCCAAAGGGATTATGGGGAATTAGGAGGGATGAGAGGAAATGTGGGGATCTGGTTTGTGTGAGACTGGTTTAACTTGGTCCAGATTTCCAATTAGAATCACTAGTTCAAGATTCTAATTCATTTATAATGCATAATTTATACTGTATTCCTATTGGCATTTTTATAAAAATCTTTAATATACAATTTTACAAATTGGTTTTGTTGTAAGAGTTATTAATGAGGATCGAATCGACATGAGCGGGAGACAAACGTGCCCGCATCGTGGATGAATCCCACACCACGCCTAGATAAGTGGTCCTCTGAACTGGAGAAAGTACACTTTTCTTGATGTTTAGTCTTAACCCACAGCACTTTCATGTGTGACAGAACAACATCTCGATGTTGAACCGCCATCTGATGAGACTGGGCCAAAATCAGCCAGTCGTCGATATAGTTTAGTATGCGGATGCCCTGGAGTCGCCACAGCTGCATCCACACACTTGGTGAAAGTGCGGGGTGAGAGTGCAAGGCCGAAAGGAAGAACACGATATTGGTATGCTTCGCCCCCGAAAGCAAACCTCAGGAACCTCCTGTGATGAGGAAGGATGGAGACATGAAAATAGACGTCCTTCAGATCTATCGTCACAAACCAGTCCTCGGATCTTATCTGTGACACGACCTGCTTGACCGTAAGCATACGGAAAAGTTCCCATCCTTCTTGGGAACAATGAATGGCTTCTTGGGAACACCTTGATGGCCTCCTTCCTCAGGAGAGTATTTACTTCCTGTTCCATAACCAGAGCCTGCTCTGGGCCCACCTGAGTGGGAAAAACTCAGCTGAAACTGGGAGGAGGAGTACCGAACTGAATGCGATAACCCCTTTCTACAGTGCGCAGGACCCATTGAGACACATTCGGCAGAAGTTTCCACGCTGCCAGAAAGTCTACTAAGGGAATCAGCCTCTCGAGGAGGCAGGAAAACACCCAACCAGCTGTCGAGGGGACCTCCGTAGAGGTCGCGAGCTTCCCAGTACCGCTACGATAACGGGCGGTAGACGAGAAATATGCAGGGTGGCAGGGGTTGGCAAGACGATCCCCTGAGGACACTGAGGAGAGACGGGCACCGTATGATGAGGTGTTAACCGCTCTTCCCCAGAGGGGGCTGTCCTCATTGGCCCTGGGCCAGGACCATCAGGGCCTTTTAGCCGAGCCCTTCTTAGCCTGCAAGACCACCCTCAGGTCAGTCTTGGGCTTAGAAGGGCCGGGCCCAGAGCGCCGCCTAGACCCACGATCCCTACCAGCGGGGGGCGCACGGGAGACGACATTCTGTTTCTGGGCCTCCCTGTATGAGGAGCTGGTATGCGGCTGGAGCTGCTGAGATCCAGCAGCCCCCTGAGCTGGAGCATGGCGAGGCAAGAACCGCTGAAACGCCGCCGCTTGACGACAAGAGCCTTCAAAGACTGTGCCGCTTCGGGGGACAGATATCTCGCAAGCGTCTGTTCCACCCGGGGCATCGCCTTGTACGCATACTCAGACAGCCCCACCACATTAGCATAGTGAACAGCGGAGGGGCTGTAGAGCCGCGAGGAGTAAGGCTTTCCCCATGACCCCGACACCACGGTGTGGAGGTCAGAGAAAAAAGGAAGGCTACGGCGCAGAGGTGGTGGCCGAGACCGCAGAAAGTGCTCATCCAACTTGCTTTTCTGCGGTTCGGCTTGTCTTTAATGTGGCAACAGCACGAGTGACCACCTCTAAAAGCTCCTCATACTGGGGAGATTGAGGGGGTGAATCCTCATCGGCACCCTCTACATCCACCTCCTCGGAGGAAGATAAGAGGAGCGCCGCGCCCTATCCCCGGGGGGAAGAAAACACAGAGCGGGCTTCTGACCCCAGCGAGCGGGCGGCGGATCTGGCAGGTGAGGCAGAAGATAGGGACTCGCCCGTCTCCATACCCGCTACCAGATCCAATTGCGATCCCCACGAGTGCAATCGCTGCACCGCCTCGGCGGAAGCGGGACCAGACCCACGAGGAACGCTGGTGAAGGCTCCCTTCTCGAAAGAGAGCCTTCCGGGAGCAGAGCACACGCAAAGGCATGCGCTCACAATGCAAGCAACCAGCCCCCTCGAGGGCTGATGCTGCATGCCCCACTCCCATACAGACAACACACAAGCCGTGTGTATCCTCACCCGTAATAAAACGAGGGCAAGAGGAACACAAGGCCTGTGATGTTGCTGCTTATAAAGATCACCCTTGACAGACATTGTAACACAAGACAAACAATTACTCTCTAAATAAAATGTGTGCAATTGTGCACGAAAAACGGAGAGTAACAGGACACAGAGCGCTTGCTGAATGGCAGAAAGCTAGCGCTGTTCTCATTGAACGTGCTTTTAAGCTTCCTTTTTAAGCATTAAATGTTAGCGGGAAATTAAGCATTAAATGTTAGCAGGAAATTAATTTGTAACCATGGGAGTAAAGATGTAGGCTGAAAAGGGTTTACCCCAAGATCCGGAGTTCGGAGAAAAACTGAAGCCCCCGGCATTGATGTGGCTGTTTAGCTTGCAGGAAGCATTCATACAGCTTGCTCTTAGGTTAAACATCCTGCTTTTCAGAAGGCCAGTCGATCTTAAGCTTGGCCACCGCTCTAGTCACTACCTGCAGCAGTTCTACATGGATGCCCACCACGTCAGCCTCCTCAGAGGAAGACAGGTGAAGCATCGAGTCTTCCCTCTGGGAAAGAGCACTAGATCTGATGGGTGAGGGCAAAGAAAGGGACAAGCCCATTTCCAACCTATTCACCAGATTCATATGTAATCCATAGCCACCACTCTGTCTCGGGACCCGGGAAGTCGCTCACAATGCACACAGACAGCTGACCCTGCATGCACTGCTCGGAAAGAAACATCTAGCACTGAGGAACGTACAGACTAAAACACTGTTTATCAGACTTTGTCTTTTCGCTTGCCATTGAACAAAGACTGCACAGCACATGTGGCAGACACACAAAGAGTGCTGAAGAAAACTTTAAGCTTCCTACATCATCCCACTCATGACGTCTCACTATTCCATTTGACTAATTTCACAAAGGCTTCAGAGCATGATCATGCAAAGGCATTCCTAAAGTGTTTCTGACACAGCACAAGTTCAACTAAATCCAGTAGGAATCATGTAAATGCTCCTTTATTTGACTAGGGAACTGTAACAGTAGATGACTGGAAAAGTCCAGTACCTCTCCAAGCTTTCGGATTTTCTTGAGAAATCTCCTCTTGAAATCTGTAGGATCAGTCTCCTGTGGAGGAATTGCCCCTGATATAAGTTGAAGGTCTGTAGAAAAAAACATATATAATAAATTAAATAATGTATACAAATACTACCATTTAGTATAATTCAAATTATACATATTTGATGAAAAAAAGTTCATTTATTTATTTATTTTTTAATATATTGCATAAAGAAGAGGTAAAGACTATTAGTGTTAATGATAGCATGTGATATTATGTGACAGATACCCTTCTCGTGCTGCTCTTTGATGCGGCCCAGCTCTCTCACAATGGCTCTGAAGAACGGTCTCTTCTTGGGGTCGTAGTTCATGCACTGTGAGATCAGAGTAGCCAGTTCACTGATGCTGGGGGTGACCAGAGTGCCGCACACCTCATAGAATCGCTCTTTCTATTTATACACACACAGATGTTACAGTCAGAAGCAATAGACAATAATTACAATAAAAACCAACTGCTGCTTTGGTCAAGTATAAATATAGAGATGCTCCAGAAGAGACATCCAGGAAGAGTCAAGCACCTCTGAGAGTTTCTTTTCATACAGGGGCACCTCGCCATTGTAGCAGATCTCCCATAACGTGGTCCCAAAACCCCACTTGTCTGCTGCAATGCTCAGTGCTTTGCTGTTTTTAACACACTCCGGGGCGATCCAGGGGATCCTGTCAATGCACTCTGAGCACAGGCAAAATCAGGAGTGTTAGTAGTGCAAAATGGACTAAGTAAAGTTAAAATACATTATTGTTTATCATTTTAACCCTTGTAATGCATTCGAGTCTGTTTTGACCCTGAAGTGATACATACAAATTTCTAAACAAAAAAAAAAAGCATAGTGAAACAAAACTTTCCAAATACTTTAAAGACCCTCAAAATAAAAATAAAAAAAATTCCCAGATTTTTTTGACAAATATTTTTTTAAGAGATATAACCTTTTAAATGTTACATGTTCGGGTCATTTTGGACCCAAGTATGTATGAAATGCCATTAGATGTCAAAAATACTTTATGTAAAATTATCTATGAAGTTATATTAGTGTCAAAAACTTTTGTAAAATATATTCAGCCTTTTCCCCATATCTTTTTACACACTTTTGGGACTTAACTTTGTTGATTTATAAGAATATGTACAACTACTGCAGCAATAAAAATGCATCACCTTTTCAACTGAAATTTTCATAGTAATACTGTATTTGTTGGTTTAATGTTGGTTTGATATATATAATAAATATGTAGGTTTCATACATTTGAGGTATAATCACAAGTTATAAATTCTAAGGAATGTAATAAAATTCATTTAATTCCAAAGGGGTTATTATTGTTCTTATGAATTTCATACTATGATTTCTCATGAATATTAAAATATATAAAAAAAACAATATGTATATATATATATATATATATATATATATATATATATAATGTTTTCTATATGTTATATGAGAAAAATGTTATTATAACTATTACTGCATTTACCCCTTTTTTATTAATTAAAAATTGAGAAATTCTCTGAAATTTGAAAATTACACTTGAAAAAAATGCGCTCTCTCACTCTCTCTCTATATATACACTACCAGTTAAAAGTTTGGACATACTTCTCCATTCTCTTTAATGGGGAAGTGTATCCAAACCTTTGACTTTGACATGTAGTGTATATATATATATATATATATATAACAGAGAGAGAGTGAGAGAGAGAGCATTTTTTTTCAAGAGTAATTTCAAATTTTGGAGAATTTCTCAATTTTTAATTAATAAAAAAGGGGTAAATGCAATAATAGTTATAATAACATTTTTTTCATTCACTCATTAATGAGAAGTTGCTGATCAGATATATGGTTATATACAGTCAGGTCCATATATATTTGGACACTGACACAATTTTTATTATTTTAGCTGTTGACCAAAACATATTCAAGTCACAGTTATACAATGAATATGGGCTTAAAGTACACACGCTGAGCTTTAATTTTTAGGGCAGTCTCATCAAATTGGTAGAAAGGTTAATGAATTACAGCTATTTAATATGTACCTCCCCCCTTTTTCAAGGGACCATAAGTAATTGGACAGTTGACTCAAAAGCTGTTTCATGGACAGTTGTGGGCTATTCCTTCATTTTTTCTACATCAATTAACCAGGTAAAAGGTTTGGAGCTGATTCTAAGTGTGCCAGTTTATATTTGGAAGCTGTTGCTCTGAACCCATCATGTAGTCAAAGGAGCTCTGCATGCAAGTAAAACAGACAATTGTTAGGCTTCAAAAACAAAAGAAATGCATCAGAGAGATAGCAGGAACATTAGGAGTGGCCAAATCAACAGTTTGGTGAATTCTGAGAAGAAAGAGAACACACTGGTGAGCTCAGCAACATAAAAAGGCCTGGATGTTCACAAAAGACGACAGTATGGTGGATGATCCTCTCCATGGTAATAAAACATTTTACAATATCCAGCCAAGTGAAGAATACTCTCCAGGAGGTAGGCGTGTCACTGTCAAAGTCGACAATCAAGAAAAGATTTTACGAGAGCAAAATAGAGGGTTTACCACAAGGTGCAAACAAGGCCAGATTAGACTTTGTCAAAAAAACATTTAAAAAAGCCAGACCACTTCTGGAAAAGCATTTTTTGGACTGCTGAAATTAAAATCAACGTGTACCAGAATGACAGGAAGAAAAAAGTATGGAGAAGGCTTGGAACAGCTCATGATCCAAAGCCTACAACATCATCATCTGTGAACATGGTGGAGCAGTGTGATGGCATGAGCATGGCTTCCAGTGGCACTGGGTTACCGGTGTTTAGTGATGATGTGACAGAACACAGAAGCAGCCGGAAGAATTCGGAGGTGTTAAGGGTATATACTGTCTGCCCAGATTGAGTTAAATGGAGCAAAGTTGTTTGGGCGGCTCTTCATAGTACAAATGGACGATGACCTAAAACATACAGCAAAAGCAACCCAGGAGTTTTTAAAGGTAAAAAAGTGGAATATTCTGCAATGGCCAAGTCAATCTTCTGATTTCAAATTGATTGAGCATGCATTTCACTTGCTGAAGACAAAACTAAAGGCAGAAAGACCCACAAACCACAAACAACTGAAGTCAGCTGCAGTAAAGGCCTGGCAAAGCACCACAAAGGAGGAAACCCAGTCTATGGTGATGTCCATGAGTTCCAGACTTAAGATAGTCATTGCCTGCAACGGATTCTCAAAAAAATATTAAAAATGAACATTTTATTTATGATTATATTTATTTGTCCAATTACTTTTGAGCCCCTGAAAATGGGGGGGTCTGTGTATAAAAATAGTTGTAATTCCTTAGCATTTTATGTTATATTTTTGTTCAACCCCTTGAATTAAAGCTTAAAGTCTGCACTTCAATTTCATCTTGATTGTATCATTTTAAAACTATTCTAGTGGCATACAGAGCCGAAATTATGAAAAGTGTGTCAATGTCCAAATATATATTGACCTGACTGTATATTAAGTTATTTCTGTTTTATAAAATAACTATTCTTCAGGTCCAAGTGGAAAAATAATGCGAAAATAGTACACAGATTTTGAATACATTATGAGATTTAAAGGTCCCATATTGTCAAAATCAAAATTTCCTGGCTTTTTTCATGATAACTAAGGTCTAGGGGCTATGTAACTACCATATGAGTTTCAAAACAGTCAATCCACAGTAAACTGCACACAGCCTGCTTAAAGTAGCTGTTCATTTTCACGAGCCGCTGTAACTTCCGTAACGATGTGACGTCCGATCTACTCAAGTCACCGCCCCGAGCGCCAACCACCGTCCCACCCTCCTTTTGTCAAACCCAGACAACAACGCATCCATTCCATTATTGAGCAACAACAACACGAAAACAAGTGAAGAAAAACCCTGTTCAGTCGATAGATGTCAAGCTACGATCATTACACAGGCTTCAGAACAACGTGAATATAAGAGACCAGTGGCACGTCAACTTCAGCCTCTTTCACACAGCGATTCCGGTAAATACACGGATAATGTGTCCCACGATTTGTTCCGGAATTGTTTAATTTAGTTCATTCACAGTTGTTTTCCGGAATCTGTGTGTGCTTTACACACAAACCATAAAGACATGTGACGTTTGGATGTGAGATGTAATGCGACGCGTACGTTTCACTAAACTGAAACTAACCTGAACAAACTGTGCTTCAGCGCTGATAGTGAGGAGCTGGCTCTGCCTGATCGCCGCTTCATTCCACTTTGCACGTATTTTTTGTTGTGAAGAGTTGCATGATAACGTGCATCATTACTACAACACTGCCTTTATGTCTCTGGCTTTTGTTCACACAGCGCTCGTTCCCGTAATTTTCCAGAATCAGCGCGCATTGTGAAAGGGGCTTTACTAAAGCAACAGTTATGTAGCTTACTGCATTCGGTGTTTGAAAAAGAAAAAACATTAATGATCATTCTAAAATATCCTGTTGAGTATCAGCTCTCTCTATTGCTCTGAGCTCGCTTACAGCATACATGACCGTAGTTACCTGTGATTGGCCTGGCTGTGCGTCACTCAGAAAACAACAGGCCAATCAGAAGATAGGCTCATGAATATTAATTAGATGGGCCAAAATCGACCTGTTTTTGACAGAGCTCCTAAAAAAGGAGCTGTAAAATATATATTGAGATGGATTTTGGCACTTATACCGCAAATATATATTCTTAAGGACATCAACAACTAAAATAAACCTCCAGAAATGTGTACATTATGGGACTTTTAAATGATTTGCTATTAAATTGTTAATATATCTGACTAAATGTTAAATAGATGTCATTTAATAGTCACTGCACATTTGTATGGTGTAAGGGTATTTAGAGGCTCTCTGAATAAGTGTGAATGAGTGTGTGTTACCCGTTTGGCTGAGTACAGTGATGGAAAGTCCAGGATCACTCAGTTTAATGAAAGGACCGCCTTGTCCATCCAGACCGTCCAGCTTCAACAGGACATTTTTAGCACAGACATAGCCATGAACAAGCTTCTTATCCTCCTGAAAGAGAAAAAATAAGACAGAGTTCTTTTTGACTATTAAGATCTTTATGATTAAAGCAGGATATCAAATTATTATTAGGGTTAAATAACACTAAATTAACACTGCTTTAAAACTAAAATGTGTTTTACCAAACGTTTACACCTTAAATACACATTTTAAAATCTTAAGAATCACTGATCCAGTCTTAAATATTTCACAAAATGTAAACAAGGTCAAGTTCAAACTTAAATATCGTACCAAATAACTGAGGACACTGGAAAGCTGCTCCGCAACTTGAAACTTCCAGGAGGGCGTAAGTTCAGAGCGATGATTTCTCATAAACATATCCAGAGGGCCGTGCTGAACAAACTCCTCCACCATAATGACTGACAGAACAACAGCAATGAAACTTGAGATCACTTGCAGTCAGTGGTCAACTATTCCTTTAACTTTACAAATACAAATAAGTATTAAAGGTCGACCGATGTATCGGTTTTGCCGTTGTATCGGTTTTGCCGATTAATCGGCACCGATAGTTGTTTTAGCGGAACTATCGGTTATTGAAAAAAAAAAGATTTGTTCTTTTACAAAGTATGGTTCAGCCCCTTTTTAAATAGTATACCACTATTTTAGTTTACATTCAGTATCCATTTTAAAAACTATCGGCTGATTAATCGGTTGATTAATCCAACCTAGATATCGGTATCGGTAAAATATAACATCGGTCAACCTCTAATAAGTATTGTAGCAGTTTTGTTTGTTGGAGCAGGCACACTTACTGTCCATGCTGTGCATGCATATGCCATACATCAGAACCATGTGTTTATGGGATATCTGCTGCATTACACTCACTGTGTCCAGAAAGGCCTAAAAGCAGTAAAGCAGGATTTGTCAAAGCAATTACCAGTAGAGTTATTTACCTACAGTATGTATCATTAGATGTGGTGTCACTTACAGAAATTTGTCCTGCTGTCAGCACCTTCAGAACCACATCCACCACCTCATTGTCTGACGAACCCTCATCATCCTCATATCTCAACTTCAGCTTGCCAGCATAGATGTTTGTGCGAGTGCCTTGGCCCAGGTGTTTTTCCTGTTTTAGATATAACAGTTTCAAAACACAGCGTTCCACTTCTACAATACTTATTAGGCTCCAGACAAATTTTATTTTTATTTATATATGTCCCTGCTGGAATATCTAACTTAAACTGGAACACAATAACTGATCTAAACTGGTTCACCATCTTGGACCTGGTCTAACCAGCTTCAGGACTGTAAAAACATTTTCCTAACCAGCATTATTGTCATTTTTCTGTAAAAACATCTAAACATCCTTTAACCCTCTGGGGTCTGAGGGTGTTTTGGGGCCCTGAAGAAGTTTTGCCATGCCCTGACATTCGTGTTTTTGTAAGTATCTTAAAAACATATTAATGGCTAAAATCTGATTACATTGTAAGCCAGATGAACTTGAAGGAAACTCGCCGCTTTGTTACAGTGAAGTGGGCGTTTACCTCCCCGCACTTTGCTCGCATGGCTAATTATAATATAAAAAAAGCGAAAGTAGCTTGTGGGCGTGGTCGAATTAAATATAATTAGCTCTGTTCGGATAGACTTGAGATCGCGTTGGTTTCATATGAATTACTTTATCACAGAATATTTGTTTTCGATAAAACTTACTTTGTTTAAAAGTATACATATCAATGTTTCTCTAGACATAGTGCTTATGTCTCTGTGTTGTGTATTGGCTGAGTTATAGTTTATTTTAATGACGAGTTTCTGGATGAAGATCACGGAGACCAACACGGCAGACAGCACACCCTGTTTGAACCTTCCCAGGAGTGGCCGGTCGACCAAAATTACCCCAAAAGCGCAGCAACGACTCATCCAAGAGCTCACAAAAGACCCCACAACAACACCTAAAGAACTCTCTTGCCTCAGTTAAGGTCAGTGTTCATGACTCCACTATAAGAAAGAGACTGGTTCCAAGACGAAAACCGCTGCTAAGCAAAAAGAACATAAAGGCTCGTCTCAGTTTTGCCAGAACACATCTTGATGATCCCCAAGACTTTTGGGAAAAATACTCTGTGGACTGACGAGACAAAAGTTGAACTTTTTGGAAGGTGTGTGTCCCATTTCATCTGGCGTAAAAGTAACACAGCATTTCAGAAAAAGAACATCATACCAACAGTAAAATATGGTGGTGGTAGTGTGATGGTCTGGGGCTGTTTTGCTGCTTCTGGACCTGGAAGACTTGCTGTGATAAATGGAACCATGAATTCCACTGTCTACCAAAAAAATCCTGAAGGACAATGTCTGGCCATCTGTTCGTGACCTCAAGCTGAAGCGAACTTGTCTGCAGGACAATGACCCAAAAAACACCAGCAAATTCACCTTTGAATGGCTGAAGAAAAACAAAATGAAGACTTTGGAGTGGCCTAGTCAAAGTCCTGACCTGAATCCTAAAAACGGCGGTTTATGCTCGAAAACCCTCCAATGTGGCTGAATTACAACAATTCTGCCAAGATGAGGGGGCCAAAATTCCTGCACAGCGCTGTAACAGACTCATTGCAAGTTACCGCAAATGCTTGATTGCAGTTGTTGCTGCTAAGGGTGGCCCAACCAGTTGTTAAGTTTAGGGGGCAAACACTTTTTCACATCGGGCCATGTGGGTTTGGATTTTGTTTTCCCTCATAATAAAAAAACTTCATTCAAAAACTGCATGTTGTGTTTACTTGTGTTATCTTTGATTAATATTTAAATTTGTTTGAGGATCTGAAACATTAAAAGTGTGACAAACATGCAAAAAAATATAAAATCAGGAAGGGGGCCAACACTTTTTCACACCACTGTACCTGTTTAGGTTGGACCTTCCAGCAGGATAAATTGGTTGTTTTCTATTAAACAGATTTCACTTTATTCACATCACGAATATAAGCAAACAGTTTTTAGATGTCCAACCTGGGTAAAGTCACTTCTGAGGATCTTAAGGATTCCATGGACTGCATTAATGAAGGCAGATTGTGGCAGTGATGAATCTTTCCTGGTCATCATGACAAGGTTGGATTGCTCTGTGAAGCAAGGATGATTTTAGCACATAATAATCTAACATACAATGGAATTTACAAACGAAAATGCTGTCATTATTTACTCACCCTAATGTTATTCCAAACCTATATAACTTTTGTTTATCTTCGGAACACAAATTAAGATATTTTTGATGAAATCCGAGAGCTTTCTGACCCTGAGACAGCAATGCAACTGGCACATTCAAGACCCAGAAAGGTAGTAAGGAGATTGTTAAAACAATCCACATGACTTCAGTGGTTCAACCGCAATGTTATGAAGCTACGAGAAATAAAATTTTGTGTGCAAATAAAAATGCAGAGTCAGAAAGCTCTTGGATTTCATCAAAAATACCTTAATTTGTGTTACGAAGATGAACGAAGGTCATACGGGTTTGGAACATCATGCAGCATTTTCATTTTTGGGTGAACTAATCCTTTACTATTATAATTTTGCATGCCAATTAGTTAGACTATATTAGTGTTTCCTACAGGATTATCTGCCATGCCACTGCATGATTTTTAGAATCAACACAAAAACCTAGTGCAGTTTGAAACTTAAATCAAATTATAAACCGCTAGATTCTATATTGGAAATATCACTGTTGGTGGGAAGCTCCAGTACCTTTCGGTTGGGGTGGGCAGCCACACTCAAGTTTTAAGGTGGTTTGGTCCGTTGTGAGAGACTGGCTGGACAGGTGGTCCGTCAGCTCTCTCAGGGTGGGCTTAACAATATCTGTCCCAGTCAGGTGGAACCCCTCTGCGCTCGCCTCAATCTGGAAATTCTTGAAGGTTTTGGTGATGCTGCTGTGACAATCCCTCTAAAATAAAAAGGTCAGTTTTGATTTGAGTACCTTACTCTGTGAGAAACATAGAAAAGCATCAATATCTTGACTAGATAAAAAAGTTTAAAGCAGCTTTAAAAGCTTAAAGTTTTGAACTTTATATAGATAGATTAGATGATTAGCATGTTGCTAGCACGATTAGAATGTAGTTAGCATGATTCTAACATTTTCTAGCACGTTTAGTATGTTTCTAGCATTATTAGCAAGTTACTAGCATGTCATTAGCAAGTTACTAGCATGATTAACAAGTTGTTAATGCATTGTTAGGATGTTTCTAACATAATTAACATGTTACTTGTACTATTAGCATGTCATTAGCAAATTGCTAACATGTTTCTAACATGATTAGCAAGTTATTAGCATGTTATTAACATGTTTCTAACATGATTAGCAAGTTACTAGCCTGTTTCTAGCATGTCATTAGCATGTTTCTAACATGATTAGCAAGTTGAAAGCACGTTTCTAACATTTTTCTAGCATGTTTAGTATGTTTCTAACATGATTAGCAAGTTACTAGCATGTCATTAGCAAGTTTCTAGCATGATTAACAAGTTGCTAACAAGTTTCTAGCACGATTAGCAAGTTGTTAACATGTTGCTAACATGTTTCTAACATAATCAACATGTTACTTGTTTTATTAGCACGTCATTAGCAAATTGCTAACATGTTTCTAACATGATTAGCAAGTTACTAGCATGTCATT
>NC_133370.1:43105006-43238542 GCF_049309525.1 Garra rufa
AACTCTGGTGAGCCCCGAGCAGGGTCTGGTAGTGAAACTCTATTAATGGAGGAGGCCATCGAGGTGGTCCCTCCTCAAGACAGTGTATCCGGGTTCTACAGCCGGTACTTCCAAGAAGGATGGAGGGCTCCGGCCCATTTTAGATCTCAGGCAACTGAACCACTCAGTAAAGAAACTGAAGTTCAGAATGCTCACTATCAAGCATGTAGTGTCAACAAATCAGGTCCGAGGACTGGTTTGTCACGATAGATCTAAAAGACGCATACTTTCACGTCTCCATCCTTCCTCAACACAGGAAGTTCCTTAGGTTCGCTTTCAGGGGCAAAGCTTACCAATTCAGGGTACTTCCTTTCGGCCTAGCTCTCTCTCCCCGTACTTTCACAAAGTGTGTGGATGCTGCTCTGGCTCCTCTGCGACTCCAGGGCATCCGCATACTCAACTACATAGACGACTGGCTCATCCTAGCCAGCTCAGAGCAGTTAGCGGTTCAACACCGAGGTGTCGTTCTCGCTCACATGAAAGAATTGGGGTTGAGACTCAACGCCAAGAAAAGTGTACTTTCTCCATTACTGAGGACCACTTACTTAGGCGTGGTGTGGGATTCGACCACGATGCAGGCACGAATGTCTCCTGCTCGGATCGAGTCGATCCTCACTGCAGCGAATGCGGTCAAGCTAGGCCAGTCACTCACTGTCAAACAGTTCCAAGTACCGTTAGGTCTTATGGCAGCCGCATCCAACGTGATACCTTTTGGACTGCTGCACATGAGACCACTACAGTGGTGGCTCAAGACCAGGGGGTTCTCCCCGAGGGGTAACCCACTCCGCAAGATCAAGGTCACGCGGCGCTGCCTACGTGCCTTGGCTATGTGGAAGAAACCCTGGTTCCTCTCTCAGGGTCCAGTTCTGGGAACTCCGTGTCGCCGTGTCACACTAGCGACGGACGCATCCCTCACTGGATGGGGAGCGGTCATGAGTGGCCGCTCAGCCACTGAGAGCAGTCCAGTATCTCTGGACATGGGAGCAGACGTCCTGCTGAGGCAGGGGTCGAGGCCCGGGGAATACATGCTTCACCCAGAAGGTACAAGAAGCAGATCTGGAGAGTGTTTGTCCAGGTTCAGTGGACCTCTCTGCGACTCAAAAGATATCGCAATGTCCCCTCTGGTACTCTCTAATGCCTCCAGTTCCTAAAACAAGACTGGACGCTATGGTACAGATGTGGCCGAGGCCTCGTCTGTACGCCCTTTCCCCGATCGCTCTGCTCCCGGGAGTTCTGGAACAAGTGTGACCCCCGAGGGGGCACACCTCATAGAGGCCGGTCTCTCAATCAAGGTTGCCGAGACCATCCCTCACTCCAGAGCTCCCCGTATGAGGAAACCCTATGACCTTTAAGGAAGTGGTCGACTGCACGGTGTAACCCACACCAGTTTGACCCAGTTTACTGCCCGCTCGGTACAGTACTGGAGTCTCTGCAGTCTCACTGTCCGCAGGACTAACCCACTCCACCTGATGCAGAACCGGTTAGTGGGAAAAATCCCCTGGTCACACGTTTCCTCCACGGTCAGGAGATCGAGGCTTCATCAGGAAGTAATGAAGCATGGAGAATTCTAAGCATACAGACTCAGAAGATGGGACCTCTGGCGACTCGATAGATATCGCAAGGTTCTCTCTGTTCTCCTTAGTGCCTCCAGGTCCGCTCGGACTGGACGCCATAGCACAGACGTGGCCGAAGCTGCGTCCATACGCATTCTCCCGATCGCTGTGCACCCTGGAGCCCTGGAAAGAGCATGCCGGCATCGACTCGGCTAGTCCGACCATGGTCTCGGACCTCCCCTCTCAGGCTGGGGGCGCGGTTCGCTACCCCCACATGGAGAGGTGGAAAGTTATGGCCCCCGGGGGGGCGCAACTCATAGACTCGGGTCTCTCAACCGAGGTTGTTGAGACCCTGCTCCTATCCAGAGCTCCCTCTACGAGGAAACCTTAAGTGGAACTTGTTTGCTTCATGGTGTCACGAACACCATCCAGACCCAGTTACTGCCCTTCGGTACAGTACTAGAGTCCCCGCAAACTTACCTGTCCACAAAACCAGCTCACTCCACCCTGAGGGTGTTCGTGGCGGCTTATTGGCCTACCACGCCCCTCGTGGAGGCTTGTCGATATGGTTTCCTTGGTGGTGCACTCAGGTTGAGACCCCGAGGGGTCTCAAGCCTCTACTACCTCCATCCTTGGAGTGCGACCTATGGGAAGTATATTTGTCCAGTGTGAGCACTGGACACATACGGCCACAAAGAAAGCATGTGGCACGATCAGAGCTATCAGTAGATGGAGCACGCTGCGGGTTGGTCCTCGCCCCTGACGTTTGTCAGGTTCTATGGTATTGACCTAAAAGCCACCAAGCGTAAGAGCTGATGGATCGAACGTGGCCAGGCTTCCTCTCATTTTGAGAGTACTCTATGAAGCCCCGTTCTCCTCTCTCTACGGTTTACGACTCAGCAAGGCTAAGGTAAGTATAGTTCGGTCCCTCTTGTTCTGGCCCTCTCCAGACAACGGACTAAGACTCCTCGCGTGCCTGAGGGCCGAGGAGTGCCCCTTGCACTAACTACGTAAGCCAAGTAGAAGGTCTGCTCTTATCCTCGTGTGCTCGAGAGCCGAGGATCATACAACCCTCTTGTCCGCGGAATGCTAGACAATGGTCCATTTCCCTCGCGTGCTGGCAAATTTCCCAGACCGGGTGTAATTCGGTCCCTCTGGTTTCTGGCTTTCTCCAGACCACGGACTAAGACTCCTCGTCTGCCTTCAAATAAGGCCGAGGAGTGCCTCATGCACTGGTTGGCTACCAGACAGAGGCCCATACTGTCCTCCCCGTGTGCCCGAGGGCCGGGGATTGCAGTGTCCTGTTGTCCGCATAAGGCTAGACAAAGGCTTATCTTCTCGTGTCCTGGCGGAGCACCAGGCCGAGCCTTGAGTCCCTCTTGCTCTGGCAGAACCCCAGACAAAGGACTACCCTCTCCTCGTGAGCCCGAGGGCCGAGGAGTACCTCTCGCTCTGGCTGGCGACCAGACAGAGGCGGACTACCTGGCTGAGGTCCACTTCTCCCTCTGCACTTATCAATGTCAAGCAAAGGTTGAGAACCCTATCCTCGTGAGCCTGAGGGCCGAGGATCTTGTCACCCTCTTGTCCATAGAATACTAGACAATGGTTTATCTTCCTCGCGTTCTGGCAAATCCACCAGACCGAGTGTAATTCGGTCCCTCTGGTTTCTGGCTTTTTCCAGACCAAGGACTAAGACTCCTCGTCTGCCTAAGGGCCGAGGAGTGCCTCCTGCACTGGCTGGCTACCAGGCAGAGGCCCATACTGTCCTCCCCGTGTGCCCGAGGGCCGGGGATCGCAGTGCCCTCTTGTCCGCACAAGGCTGACAAAGGCTTATCTTCTCGCGTCCTGGCGGAGTACCAGGCCGAGCCCTTGAGTCCCTCTTGTTCTGGCAGGACACCAGACAAAGGACCACCCTTTCCTCGTGAGCCCGAGGGCCGAGGAATACTCTTGAGGTCGATCACACCATCCTCGTGGGTCCAAGGACCGAGGACCACTTCCCACCTGTCCGTACAGACAGTGGTTATTGCAGTCCCTCTTGTGCTGGCTATTCCCAGACAACGGACTAAGACTCTGCGTGTGCCTGAGGGCCGCCGAGTACCTCTCGTTCTGGCTGGCGACCAGACGGAGGAAGACCTGCATTCCTCGTGTGCCTGCGGGCCGAGGAGCACTCTTGGGGTCGAGTGCACTGTCCTCGTGGGTCTGCGGACCGAGGACTTCCCACACCATCTGTCCGTCGAGTGCTAGACAGTGGTCATTCGGTCCCTCTTGTTCTGGCCAACTCCCAGACAAAGGACTAAGACTCTGCGTGTGCCTGAGGGCCGCGGAGTACCTCTCGCTCTGGCTGGCGACCAGACAGAGGTAGAACCCCATTCCCCGTGTGCCTGCGGGCCGGGGAGCACTCTCAAGGTCGGGTGCTGTGTCCTCTTGGACCGAGGACTACCGTATACCATCTGTCCGCCGAGTGCTAGACAGTGGTCATTCGGTCCCTCTTGTTCTGGCTAACCCCCAGACAAAGGACTAAGACTCTGCGTGTGCCTGAGGGCCGCAGAGTGCCTCTCGTTCTGGCTGGCGACCAAGAACTGGCGAGGATTACAGGGCCTTTTTTGTCCGCGTAATGCTAGACAAGGGCTCTTCCCTTTCCACCCTGGTTGAGCAGACACTGCGCAGGGCTTGGAAATTATGGGGGCGTTGGTAGTCTCGTTCCCCATAGCGTTCCTAGACGCGGCTCGAGTTCCCGGAAGGGAACGTCTCGGGTTACGTATGTAACCTAGTTCCCTGAGGGAACGAGACGCCGCGTCTCGGACCATAATTCCCGCACCCTGCGGCGCTCGCTTCATTCCTAAGAGCTGCCGCGGGCGTCGAACACACGTGCTTTATACTTCCCGGTCGATGACGTCACCGCGCCTGTGACGTCACTCCCGTCATTTCATTGGTTGTAAGACATGATTCAGAGTGCGGCCCGCCAATGGCGTTCCCCATAGCGTTCCTAGACGCGGCGTCTCGTTCCCTCAGGGAACTAGGTTACATACGTAACCCGAGACGTTTTTATGCATGATAGTAACTTTAGAATATGATCAAACAGTTTAAAATGGCTGGGCTGCTATATATATACAAATTTTGATGACTACAGAAATATGTTAATTCAGTACACATGGACCAAAATTGTGAATTCACTACATGTACTTACTATATAGTTAGGGTTTGGTTTAGGGTTACTTGCATGTAAGTATGCATAACTAATTGTTATTATAATAGTAATTACATTTAACATGTAACAAGGACACCTTAAAATAAAGTGTTACCAGAACATCTCACAGAAAAACAAAGAGAAAAGACAGGACTACCTCATGCGATAGTACAGCTTCAGTCTTGTAGTTTTTTCAATGTTGAACAAATGATTGGGAGGATACCAGATCTTGCTAAATTCATCATAAAGGGCGAACAAACTGCTACACAGTGGAGATATACCTGTAATATGGAGACATTATTGATTCTGTGACCATTACAATGTTCGTTTTGTGGAATAGCTGAAAAACTTACCCAACTTCTTGGCAGCTTCAACACACAGCTCTTCTGCTGTGAAACTTCCTGAGAGGTGAATGATCTGGTGTGTCTCTGGCAGGTAAAAATGTATCTCCAGCCCCTGTAGTATCACTTCTGAGGCCATGACTGACTTCTTCTTTTTTAGCACTTTATTAATAAGGTCCCGGCAAAATCCCATTCCAACAATTTCCTAAGTACAGTAAAATAAAATTCTGTCAACATACCTACGGTATAGAAGAACACTTCCTCCTTCGAAATACAGTAAACCATGTTCTTCACAAACACCTGGAACCTTTACAGGTAGTTTAATAGAAACTGAAAGTTTGTAGAAGAACTCAATTCACGACTAACACACTTCTTTCCCATTTCTGACTATCATTAGCGTTTTGGGATTCTTATAGCTACGAATGAATTCATAAAAGATCTAAATCACGCAAAATAATTGTACCTTACCGTCGACAGACCATTTCGACAAGATTCGCTTCCGAGGAAACTGATGATGGGGAGATTCTGATAATCTACGTCATCCACACGCCGAATCTGATTGGCTGCTAGACATTTCTCGCCTGACGTCACCTTTATTTAACCCTTAATTAGTAGACATTTCTGTCGCTGTAATACAGTCATGCATCGGCCTCAAGTCTAAGTCATTTTCCAGCGAAAAGCTCTGTGGGTACAGGTTGCGGTCTTGCTAAATAATGAATGCACGTTCAAATGGCCACAGTATTTTCTAGTCTCGAATCTTGCCATTTTGTTGTTTTTTCTTTTCTAATACAAACTTACACTGTATATTCGATTAAATATGTGTGCGTTTTATTATTTAGGCTATTTTAAGATGAACTCATTTAATAATATTCATTATTATTAGATTGACAGACAAAATTATATGAACTAATAAATACATCTAAAGTATTTATTAATCTTAGTTAAAGTTAATTTTAACATTCTCTAATACATTTAAACTTCTAATATGTAAAATACAATTATACAATTAAAAATTAAAAAAAAAAAAAAAAAAATTAAAATTAAAAACTGTTAATGTTATTTAACGGACCTGAGCTATGATGTAACAATAAAACGATCAAAAAATCAAAACAAAGATTAATACATACTGAACAAAATGTTAGTTAATTAATGCAATAACTAATATTAACTAGTGGGACATTGTAATATGTTACAAATTAGATGATCAAACTGAAGCGATAATGATAATAATAATAATAATTTACTATTATTATATATTATTTGTTTTTCTGGAGTAAATCTTTAAAGCTTTAAAAAGTAGATTTTCATCTTTGTAGGCCAAGTTTATGTAACTGCTCCTTTAAGGGTGTACCAGTAAGTTTGAGGAAATAGGAAGTCAGTCCAGTAACATTTACCACAAAGACAAGAAACAAAGACGTATGTGAATGATGGCAGGAATAAAAGGTAAAACTTACTCGTTACTCGTTTTCTGATCTATGCAACACTTTATAATACTTACTTTATAAAACGAAACCACGCCGATCTTTTTAAGAGTGCATTTGCTGTCGAGCGAAACTTTAACGTCTTGTAAACTTTGTTGAGCTTTCATAACTACCGACTGCTACGGAAAATTTTTACGTCTAATATAATGCAAATGGTGCAGATTGGTTGATTAAAGTCTATTAAGTGTTATATAGCAATGATATATAATCCTACATCGTCAACTAAGGTTTAAGTTTCACTAAAGCTTACGTTAGTTTTACTTACATTTGCTGTTATGCTGTCCTTTTGGGAGCCGCATTCAGTAACGTTAAATAACAAAAGATATGAAAATTAAATGAAGAAATGATCTTATACATGAAAAAAATCACGTAGATTATTTACACGCAGTTTAGTCACTAAGTACGCCATTTCTGCAGCTGCGAGCTATATCCTGAAGAGGGCCATATAAACAAACGCAATGTTTCAGTAAATCCTTGGCCTTGACTAATCTGAATTATTCCATTTCAGCTCTTGTTGCGTTGTCCTTCAGTGGTGCACTTGGACTGACTTTTCTCCTTTTGGGATGTGCCCTGGAACAGTTTGGGTAGGTTTATGTTTTTGTCATCTGTGGATCCGAAGTGCAGTAATTCAAGATAACCTCAACTTGCTTTTTTCCTCAGAGTGTACTGGCCAATGTTTGTCCTGATGTTCTACATCCTGTCACCTATCCCGAATTTAATAGCCAGGAGGCATGCGGACGACACTGAGTCAAGCAATGCATGCAGGGAGCTTGCATTCTTCTTAACCACTGGAATTGTGGTGTCAGCCTATGGGCTGCCGGTCGTGCTTGCACGGAAATCTGTGGTGAGTACTGAACAGTGTTGGGGAAAGTTACTGCATTACAATATTTAGTTACTCCCTAAAAAAGTAACTAATTATGTTACTTAGTTACGTTACTTTTGTGTACCTTTTTCAATCAGGCCAGGGCTTGCTTGTTTGTTTTTAATATAAAAAGTTCTATTTTTGGCAAATGTAAAAACCTTTTCACACCAAAAGCCTCAGGTTTAGAGAAAAGTAAATTCACGTCTGTACAGTAGACCACAGAAGAAAAAATGTCAACTCTTCAGCAATAAAAAAAAGAAAACAAATGTTAGATTATCTTGAGTAATTTTTGCTTATTAGTATGGATGAATCGGATCCTCAAAGGTCGGCAGCAAAGACATTGGTTAATAAAATTATTTAACATATTTAATTATTGCAGGTTTGCATTGAATTTCACTTCACTGTTTTTATTCATTTCGAGGAATACTATATCTGTTTTTTCAGTGAGTGAGATGAATTAATGCATGTTCACATTTATTCTAGAACTGAAGTAACATCTTACTCACAATTTCTCTCAACATGGGGACAGGAGAGCTTTTAATCAATAAATGGGGGGGAAAAGTAACTCAGATATTTTCTTGTCAATTAAAAAGTAATGCGTTACTTTACTAGTTACTTGGAAAAGTAATATTATTATGTAACTTGCATTACTTGTAATGCATTACCCCCAACACTGGTACTGAATATACTGTATGTCCCGTTTCAGTTTTGTCTTGACCTTTTTAATGCTAAACAATTTGACATTAGGTGATGAATTTCTTCTGTTGAACACAAAACAAGGTTACAGCTGTTACCAATATTCTTCAAATATCTTATTTTTTGTTCAGAAAGAAACTCATACAGGTTTGGAACAAGTGAATTTTTATTTTTTGGGTAAACTATCGCTTTAACAATATAATATAGAAGAATAAAAACATGTCCAGTGCATTTTTAATCTTAAAAAAAGAAAGGAAAAAGAAACTATCATCTTTTAAGGACCATGTTTTATTTGTTATTTATATCTAGATATATTTATTCTATTTTATATATTTGTGTTTAATTGTATTTAATATTTATATTTACTTTTTTATCAATTTATATGATTACAGTTATGAGAATCATTGTTACTTTAGTGTAATATTTAGAGGTACTTTTATAATTTAGTAATATTTTGAATCCGTTATTTATTTATTTTATTTATAAAGGTTTTTTTTACATTTTTTGTTTTAATTTTAAGTTTAGGTTAAGTTTTAGTCAGTTTGTTGTGTTTTGTCATTTTTAGTGGTTTTTGTTTTTTTAAATATACACTAGCAGTCAAAAGTTTTTCCGCTCACCAAGCCCGCATTTATTTGATCCAAAATACAGCAAATACAGTAACATTTTAAAACATTTTACTATTTAAAATAGCTGCTTTATATTTGAATATGTTTTAAAATGCAATTTATTCCTGTGATCAAAGCAAAATTTTCATCATTAGTCGATTCAGTGTCATATGATCCTTCACAAATTATTCTAATTTGTTAATTTTGCTGTTCAAGAAACATTTATTATTTTTATTATTATTTAAACAGTTGAGTAATTGTTTTTTCAGGATTCATTGATAAACAGAAAAATCAAAAGTTTAGCATTTATTTGAAATAAAAAGTTTTTGTAACATTCACTAAAAGCATAAAAGCAAGAGTCAGTATACTTTTTTTAAAAATACTGTTATTTAGCAAGGATGCTTTAAGTGCATCAAAAGTGATAATAAAGACATTCATAATGTTACAAATGATTAACAAGACTTCTACATCATTTATTAATCTTAGTTAATGTTAATTTCAGCATTTACTGATGCATTATTAAAATAAGTTTTGCTTGTTAACATTAGTTAATGCACTGTGAACTAACAAAAGATTAATAAATAGTGCAATAAATGTATTGTTCATTGTTCGTTCATGTTAGTTAATACATTAACTAATGTTAATGAATGACACCTTATTTTAAAGTGTTACCAAGAAAACATTAAAAATCTTACTGTCCAAAAACTTTTGACTGGTAGTGTATGTCTATATAGTTTTATTCGTTTTTATTTTAGTTTTAGTTTTGATCAACCAACCAATTTAAACCAAAATAAAAGAAATGTTTAATTGGCAAGTTATTTCAGGCAACATTTAACATTTAAAAACATTTAGGTATTTCAGGTAGCATTCACTTTACTTCAAGTAGCAAAAATGTTTTTTATGCTTTTAATTTTGCTTTCAGTTTTAGTTTTGGCCAACCATAATATCTCTGAGGAGAATGTGGATAGGTTTTGCATTACAGTAATGAAAATAGGGAAGGAATACTGCAGTGCAGATATCTTAATGGTTTTTAAAAATAGTCTGTCTTCCTTTAAATTGTATTTCTTCCTTGTTTAATTAGATTCCCAGGTAAATTATGACCTATTCATCACGTATAATAATACCTCTGAGGTTATAGCAGAATTCTGATTTTGTACAATGCTCCAACATCACTGTGGAAGCATTGATTAAATTTCATTTTATTTTTGTTCAACTCGCATTTAGAGCTCACATGTCCGCAAAATGGCTTAAAAGCATATACAGACAGAATATGCTTTCGAAAATGGCAAACCAGATAGTACACTGAATAAAAAATGTCACCATGAATGAAGCTAATGGCTGTTTTCCTCTGCAGATCCAGTGGGGCGCCTGTGGCCTAGTAATGGCAGGCAATTGTGTCATTTTTCTGACCATTCTGGGTTTCTTCCTGATATTCGGAGGTGGAGATGACTTCAGCTGGGAACAGTGGTAAACCTAATCCGGAAGAAGAGCATAACTACATTATAAACAGCGAAACTTTAAATAGTTTGCCATGGCAATGCTGATTAACCCAGGCCTTGACAGAGACTGTGTCCATCGCTTTGCTTCACTCTCGGTTATGGCTGCTCTGTTACTCTGCTTCTGCTTTTTCATTTGCATGTGCATACAACAATTTGCTTAGAAACCGGTAATTGTGAAGTTGCATTTATAGAAATATTGCATTTAAACAGCAAAATGGAAAATCTCACAAAACCTTTATAGTACATTTTGGGTCATAGTTTCTCAAATCAAATTCTATTTTACTTAAATAAAATGAAGCCTGTTTTAGGCCTTTTTTTTTTTTTTTCAACATTATGCAAAAGTTATTTATTTGATATGTATGGGAAAAAATATTTGATTGCTGTTTTTTATTTTATTTGCGGTATTAAAGAGGTTTAGATAGAGATTTAGAAAATAATTCACTAAAATAGGCTTCATTTATATATATATATATATTCATGCTTTTCAAATAATTAATTGTAGTATGAAATCATTTATGCAATCCAATAAAACCAAAGTTTATAATTTAATAATACACAAAGAATAGAGCCTATTTTTCTGTCCTTTTTAGCAGCTTGAATTGTTAGTGCATCATTAAATTATTACCCTGAATAAATTAATGATCATTGTTTTGACTTGATATATAGGCCTACCAGTTATAAGCATAATAAATTATCTAACAATGCCACTGTCACCTAAGAGTTATAGCAGTGCTTTGTGTTTGCAAACAGAAGCACTGTAACCATGGCAGTCTATGAAGCGTTTTTGTCTTTGTTTTTGCAATGCCACTAACGTCAATTGCGGATTGGACTCATTAAGCTTTAACCTTCTTAAACTGTTTACGCCACATTACCAAAGCAAACATCTTACTGCTGTTCCATTGCTTCATTCCTTGTTTACATCTGTTGTATGATTCCTTGTGGGTCTGTAGAAACGGGAAGAAAAGTTTTGTATGAGTGCAGAATACAATCACAACAGCCTTTCAGCGATTATAGAATGTTTAGTATAGTTACTTTTTATTAAAACAATATATGATTCATGCAATCCCAGAAACATTTTCTTACAACTGACATAATTCCATATCAAAGCTTATGAAACACTATGACATGTAATTTGTAATGCTGTAGTCTATATAGTAAATGCATTGTCTGAGATCCAATTTCGCCTGAACGTCAGAGTGTTCAGGTTTACTGATTGACAGTTTCGCACTACTGGTGTTGTCATTAATATTTTATAAAGGATTATGGATTATAAGATTCATTTTATCCACAGTTTTTCGGTTTTGTTTCTTTAGAGGGTAGACTGACTTTACATCGAATCACTTGTATAAGGGATGTTTTTAATGTACCTTTGTGATCTTTGACTCTGTTTTAGCACTTTCAAACAATATCAATTTGATTATATGAATTAAAACACTTGAATTTTTCATTTTCTGTCTTGTCACAATTTTGTCTTATTTTTATTAACCCTATACACTACCTGTGAAATGTTTTTGGACAGAAAGAATTTTAATGTTTTTTAAAGAAGTCTGCAAAATTATAGAAATAATACTTTTATTTAGCAAGGATGGTTTATATTGATCATAAAGACATTTATAATGTTACAAAAGATTTCTATTTCAGAAAAATGCTGATCTTCTGAGCTTTTCATTCATTAAAGAAACCTGAAAAATTCTACTCAACTGTTTTCAACATAATAATAATAATCAATGTTTTTTGAGCAGCAAATCAGAATATTAAAACGATTTCTGAAGGATCATGTGACTGGAGTAATGATGCTAAAAATTCAGCTTTGAAATCACAGAATTTGAAAAATATTCAATTAGAAAACATTTTAAATTGTAAAAATATTTCAAAATTGTACTATTTTTGCTGTACTTATGTAGATGTGCAAATCTTGTTGCATCAAGATTTGAGGGTCTAAAGGTGCGACAGCTAAGTACTGAGTTAAGGGTGTGAATACTTATGCAATGTTTTTATTTTTATTTTTTTTTATAAATTTATGAAGTTTTTGCTTTGTCATTGTGGTGCATGGAGTGTAGATTGATGTGGAAAAGAAGTCATTTAAAACATTTTAACATAAGACAGCAGCATAAAATGTGAAAAAATAAAGGGGTGTGAATACTTTTGCAAGGCACTGTAAGTGATTGTTACTTTTTGTTTGTTTTTATTAGATATTAGAATGATTTCTGAAGGATCATGTGACTGGAGTAATAATGCTAAAATTTCAGCTTTGAAATCACAGGAATAAATTACATTTCAAAATATATTTGATTAGAAAACAGTTGTTTCAAATTGTAAAAATATTTCAAAATTGTACTATTTTTGCTGTACTTATGTAGATGTGCAAATCTTGTTGCATCAAGATTTGAGGGTGTAAAGGTGCGACAGCTAAGTACTGAGTTAAGGGTATGAATACTTATGCAATGTTCTTATTTCAGTTTTTTATTTTTTAAAAATGTATGAAGTTGTGACAATTCTGATTTTGCTTTATGGAGTGTAGACTGATGTGGAAAAAAAGTCATTTAAAACATTTTAACATAAGGCAGCAAAATAAAATGTGAAAAAATAAAGGGGTATGAATACTTTTGCAAGGCACTGTAAGTAATTTGTCATTTTTTGTTTGTTTTTTATTAAATATTAGAATGATTTCTGGAGGATCATGTAAGTAATGCTAAAATTTCAGCTTTGAAATCAAAAGAATAAATAAATTACATTTTAAAATATATTGAATTAGAAAACAGTTATTTTAAATATTAAAAATAATTCAAAATTTTACTGTTTTTGCTGTACTTTAGATTAAAAAAATGCAGGCTTAGTGAACAGAAGAGGCTTCTTAAATAAACAAAAAATCTTACTGTTCAAAAACTTTTGACTGGTAGTGTATATACAGTAAATAGTGTTTTTTGACTTATGATTTTAAAAATGCACATATAAATGCATATAGCAACTTATAGCAATGGATTCTATTGACGTGAGGTATGTTAGAAGTGACAAGCTACTTACAGAGAAGACGGATACAAACCAGATGATGGGTGTTCTGGGATTGTAACTATATAAGGTTTGTTTCAAAGACATGTTTACCCTGAAATATAACATGTGAGTGACAGCACAATGACAGATCTGTATTGACATCATACTATTACAACTGGCTTACTTCCCATGTTTGCTGCAGATGTAACGTGAGTAAGAAGGCAAACATTTTTGTATCTGGAGGTGGCAGATATTGTAGCAGTGTGTGCAGAGTCCAGCTGAGAAATCACTGAAGCTTGAATATGACAGATATGAGAAAGAAAGCCGTAAGATATTTCTGGATTGTTGCACCTGTGTGGTCTGTCAAGGTCAACTGATCATCCTGAACATGTCAGATGTTTGTTTATAGTTACGCTTCATAGCCGCCTTTTATATAAAGAAATGAGAGTAAACGTGACTTTGATCAAAGTGAACACGTGTTCCTACAGTACAGAGCATTCCTCTCACCTGTTGGTTAACACTGAGTTAGGCTATTCTTTTCATTTTTAATGTAGAGATTTAAACTTTGTTCTCTTTATACATTGCATAACAAATTTAATAAAACAAATTTATGTAAGGTGTTTAACAAATGTACGTAAGGTTTGTGTCACTGCTGCTCCAAACTAACAGTATTGGTGATTACCAAAATCATTGTTTAGCTTTCTATATTGGTTAGTCCTCCAATATGCAATATGCACATTTTAGTAACAATAGGTTTTTTCTAATGCTATAATTATTCCGGTTATCTATGAAAAAATTGTCAAGCGCTTTATAGTGTTTTTCTTCAGATATTTGTCTTTTCTCTTTATTACGACAGGTGGTCTAATAAATTCAGCACTGTTTTCAGAACATTCAGTTGACACATTTGTTTGAAGGACATTGGGCAGGATGTGGAATATTGTGATTTTTGTCAATAAAATAAAAAAATTGGGATTTAAGCCAATTAATTGATTAATCGAAAAAATAATCGACCAACTAAACGATTATCAAAATAATAATTAGTTGCAGCCCTACACTAAATATATATACAAAATAACACAAAATTTGTCAACTGATTTCAAAAACAAACTCCATTCATAGGTATGTTCTCTATATATTCTCATTCATATACAGTGCCTTGCGAAAGTATTCATACCCCTTTATTTTTTCACATTTTGTTATGTTGCTGCCTTATGTTAAACTGCTTTCAATTATTTTATTCTCCCCCCACATCAATCTACTCCATACACCACAATAACGAAGCGAAAAGCAAGTTTTTATCATTTTTGCACATTTATTAAAAATAAAACACTTAAATGATTCCATTGCATAAGTATTCATACCCTTATCTAGGACAGTTGAAATTTAGCTCAGGAGCATTCATATTGCTTGTAGATGTTACTACACTTCGATCGAAGTTAACCTGTGGCAAATTCAATTGAATGGGTATGATTTGGAAATAGCTGAAAATGCATATCAGAGCAAAAACCAAGCCCAGTAGAGCTCAGAGACAGGATTTCATCAAGCCACACATCTGGGGAAGAGTTCAGAAAGAAACAATTAAGACTCTTCCTAGAGCTGGCTTCCTAGCCAAATCGAGCAACTGAGGGATAAGGACCTTGCCTAGAGTGATGACCAAGAAGCTGATGGTCACTCTAGTTGAGCTCCATGATCATATATGCAGATGGGAGAAACTTACAGAAGGACAAACATCACTGCAACATTGCACCGATCTGGGCTTTATAACAGTGTGGCCAAACTCAATCCTCTCCTCAGTGAAGACACATGAAAACACACTTGGAATTTGCAAAAAAAAAAAACATCTAAAGGACCCTCAGACTGTGAGAAACAAGAATCTGAGATCCGATGAACCTCAATTCCAAGCATCATGTTTGAAGGAAACCAGGCACTGCTCATCAGCTGTAGAGTACCATCCCAACAGTAAAGTGTGCTGGTAGCAGCCTCATGCTGTGGGGATGTTTTTCAGCGCCAGGGACTGAGGGACTCGTCAGAGTAGAAGAAAAGCTCAATGCACCAAAATATAGAGATAGCCTTAATGAAAACCCAGTCCAGAGCATTCAGAACATCAGACTGGGCAGAAGGTTCACCTTCCAACAGAACAATGACCCTAGGCACACAGCAAGAGTGGCTTATAGACAACTTTGTGAATGTCCTTGAGTGAACCCAATCAAACAGTTCTGGAGAAACCTGAAAATGTCTGCCAGACACCATCCAAGATGACAGAGCTTGAGAGGTGAAGAGGTGAGGCGAAGAATGGCAGATAATTGCCAAATACTGATGTGCAAAAGGTGCTTTAGTTAAGGGTATGAATACTTATGCAATGTTCTTATTTCAGTTTTTTAATACATTTATGTTAAGTTGTGACAATTCTGTTTTTGCTTTGTCATTATGGTGAATGGAGTGTAGATTGATGTGGAAAAAAGTAATTTAAAACAGCATAAAATGTTGGGGTAAAATGGGGTATGAATACTTTTGCAAGGCACTGCAAGTAATTTTGTCCTCTGATTTTAATTGTTTTTTGGCCTGTAATACTTATAAGATAATTACATAGTTATTCAAATCAATATTATTTTTATTATAATTTTATGAAGCTTTTGTATCCCCTTTTAATCTTGAAAGCTTCAGTCCCGGTTGCATGGAAGAGAGACGCTGCATGAGGTCAGTAATACTGAATATTGTCACTAAATATAAGTGCATAATAATACACACAGTTTGTCAAATGAATTAGAAAAAACTTCATTCAGATGTTCTCCTAAGTAATTTTGACCTCTGATTTTATATGAATTTTAGCCTGTATTACAGCATTAGTCATACTGACTATATGATAATTTATGAAAATATGATGCTTTTGCATCCCTTTTTCATCTTTAAAGCTTCAGTCCCGGGAGATTGTAGCTGCATAGACAAGAGACACAGCATGACGTCACTAAATATATGTGCATAACAATATACACAATTAGCCAAATAAGTTAAAAAAAATAAACCTCATTTAAATATATTCCAAGCAGTTTTGTAACTGCATGTAAAACAGACAGTATGACATCACAAAATATTTAATATTCACAAAATACATATGCATAATAACACAAATTATATTATGCTTTTGCATCCTTTTTTAATATTGAAAGCTTTAATTTTCATTTTACATACAGCATATTGCATTTAAATGTAGACCACATTAGTAGACAAAATCCCAAGCATAATGTATTGAACGGAAGCAGCTAAAGTTTCAAATATATTCTATATTTTAATGATGAAGGGATACAATTACAAAATTACAAAATATCACAGAAAACCTGCCTGAAGACAGGAAGACAGACCCGTCCTGCTGAGCTTTGTCTTTCTCTGAGCGCTCTTCTCGTGCTCAGATTCAAATAAATAAATGAGCGGTCCGCAGACGGCAGCGGTGCCACTCGGTAATGACCTTCCCTGGGGAGTTTTGCTCTATTTTTAAGCGCGATCAAAGTGGCCAGACTGAATGATGATAATTAAACAGGAGGAAGCCTGGTCTTCAGAGGTGTCCTAAAGCAGATAAGAAACGTCTTCATGCTTTTGATTATGAAAAAAAGACGTAAAAATATTTACCCAAAATGATATATTATTTCAAATATTGATTTCTTAAAATTGTTATAATGGCACATCTCCTACTGTAAGCTTTGTAGGGTCTGCAGGGTTGGCAAACTGACAAGCATTTGAAATACAAGAGCATCATTCATAAGAGACTGCATGATGTTTACTTTCAGAAAGCATCAATGAAAAAGCACAACTGAATGCTTAGTCACATGCCTTCAGAAAAAAAAAAATCATTCAAGAATTACTTCTAATAAATCCTAATGCTCATCATTCTGAGACACTGGAGAGATACATGATAGTTCTTCTAAAAACGGCGGTTGTGGGTTAGGAAAGGGCCCTCCAGTGGCCATGAATTTCTGCACCTCACAACCGTTGCCTGGAAACAGCCCAGTGATCCTCTGATTTATTTATTTCATTCATTTACCACATTTTACTTGTACCTTTTTTATTTCGTTTTTATGTTTACTCGTTAGGTAAAACTGACCTTGCGTGACTTTCTGACACATTGCAGATGGTTTTGCTTTTTTATCTCGTGAGTTTATTGATGTGTCTCAAACACAAAGCACCTTACTGTATGGAGTACACCATGAAATATATATAGAGATGAATGCTCTATGAAAGATCATGCAAACTTGCCACATTTTAGCAGACACAGTTATGACCTTGAATAGTCACTTTTAATCTAATTTCACGAGTTCGCCCTTACATCTAATCTGCTTGAGCGAGTAATAAGCATATTTTGGCGTGCTGTCCTGGGGAAGGGTTCCAGGCCCGGAATACAGGCCGGACCCAGAGAACTCCCCCTCCCTAGTTTGGGATAGAAACAGATTAGAAGTGGGGAGTTGGGGTGGAGGAGGGATGCCAAGAAACTGTCGCTGGATGGAGGTAAGACGGCTGGCTATATATATATGATGCGTTAATTCGATGATTGGCTAAACGAGTTACACCTGTGCCAAATAGATTGATTATCTGATCGTGCTCCTCCCGAACCTTGTTAAGAAAACATAATTTAAAGCTAATTACTTATTTATACAAACAAGTTTATTTCAAAGTTTCTTTATAAAAAGAGATAGACACTTGTTATAGACATTGTTCCAGATAGAGAGATAGCTAGATGGATGACGACAGACAGACGAATGGACAGGCGGACATATAGATAGATAGACAGTCAGACAGACAGACAGACAGACAGACAGACAGACAGACAGACAGATAGACGGACAGACAGACAGACAGATAGAGAGACAGACAGACAGACAGACAGACAGACAGACAGACAGACAGACAGACAGACAGATAGATAGATAGATAGATAGATAGATAGATAGATAGATAGATAGATAGATAGATACTTAGATGGATGGACAGGCAGAAGATAGATAGACGGATGGACGGACAAATGGATGGATGACGACAGACAGACGGATGGACGGACAGACATATAGATAGACAGTCGGACGGATGGATGGGTGGACACATAGACAGATAGATAAATAGATAGGTACTCGGATGGATGGACAGGCAGAAGATAGACAGACAGACGGACGGACAGATGGATGGATGACGACAGATGGACGGACAGACATATAGATAGATAGTCGGATGGATGGACAGGTGGACACATAGACAGACAGACAGACAGACAGACAGACAGACAGACAGATAGATGGATGACGACAGACAGACGGATGGATGGACGGACAGATATATAGATAGACAGTCGGACGGATGGACGGACAAATGGATGGATGACGACAGACAGACGGATGGACGGACAGACATATAGATAGACAGTCGGACGGATGGACGGGCGGACACATAGACAGATAGATAAATAGATAGGTACTCGGATGGATGGACAGGCAGAAGATAGACAGACAGACGGACGGACAGATGGATGGATGACGGCAGATGGACGGACCGACATATAGATAGATAGTCGGATGGATGGACAGGTGGACACACAGACAGACAGACAGACAGACAGACAGACAGACAGACAGACAGACAGACAGACAGACAGACAGACAGATAGATGGATGACGACAGACAGACGGATGGATGGACGGACAGATATATAGATAGACAGTCGGACGGATGGACGGACAAATGGATGGATGACGACAGACAGACGGATGGACGGACAGACATATAGATAGACAGTCGGACGGATGGACGGGCGGACACATAGACAGATAGATAAATAGATAGATACTCGGATGGATGGATAGGCAGAAGATAGACAGACAGACGGACGGACAGATGGATGGATGACGACGACAGATGGATGGACAGACATATAGATAGATAGTCGGATGGATGGACAGGCGGACACATAGACAGACAGACAGACAGATAGATGGATGACGACAGACAGACGGATAGATGGACGGACAGATATATAGATAGACAGTCGGATGGATGGACGGACGGACAGACGGACGGACAGATAGATAGATAGATAGATAGATAGATAGATAGATAGATAGATAGATAGATAGATAGATAGATAGATAGATAGATAGATAGATAGACAATTGGATGGATGGACGAGCGGACACATAGACAGATAAATAGATAGATACTCGGATGGATGGACAGGCAGAAGATAGATAGATGGACGGACGGATGGACAGATGGATGGATGACGACAGACAGACGAATGGACAGGCGGACATATAGATAGATAGACAGTCGGACGGATGGACGGGCGGACACATAGACGGACAGACAGACAGACAGACAGACAGACAAACAGACAGACAGATAGATAGATAGATAGATAGATAGATAGATAGATAGATAGATAGATAGATAGATAGATAGATAGATAGATAGATAGATATATACTCGGATGGATGGACAGGCAGAAGATAGATAGATGGACAGACGGATAAATGGATGGATGACGACAGACAGACGGATGGACGGACGGACAGACATATAGATAGATAGACAGTCGGACGGATGGACAGATAGATGGATGACGACAGACAGACATATAGACGGACAGACATAGATAGATAGACAATTGGATGGATGGACGAGCGGACACATAGACAGATAAATAGATAGATACTCGGATGGATGGACAGACAGAAGATAGATAGATGGACGGACGGACGGATGGACGGATGACGACAGACAGACGAATGGACAGGTGGACATATAGATAGATAGACAGTCAGACGGATGGACGGGCGGACACACAGACAGACAGACAGACAGACAGACAGACAGACAGACAGACAGACAGACAGATAGATAGATAGATAGATAGATAGATAGATAGATAGATAGATAGATAGATAGATAGATAGATAGATAGACAATTGGATGGATGGACGAGCGGACACATAGACAGATAAATAGATAGATACTCGGATGGATGGACAGGCAGAAGATAGATGGACGGACGGATGGACAGATGGATGGATGACGACAGACAGGCGAATGGACAGGCGGACATATAGATAGATAGACAGTCGGACGGATGGACAGATAGATGGATGACGACAGACAGACATATAGACGGACAGATATAGATAGATAGACAATTGGATGGATGGACGAGCGGACACAGACAGATAAATAGATAGATACTCGGATGGATGGACAGGCAGAAGATAGATAGATGGACGGACGGATGGACAGATGGATGGATGATGACAGACAGACAGCAAGATGGACGGATGGACGGACAGACATTTAGATAGATAAACAGTCGGACGGACGAATGGGCGGACACATAGACAGACAGACATTCTTTCATCTTCTCCATCATCGTTCAGTTGGAGGGAATCGGGGTGTCAGGAGGATCACAGCACACCATCAATGCCAGAGTCCCAGAGAGGAGGAGGAGGAGGATGGGGAGGAGGAGGGATGTCCCATCCGCTGGTGATGGGTGACCACTTCCAATAGGATAGGAGGGGTTTACGGAAAGGTCTGTTTTATTCGCTCTCACGGAGATTGTATTCGTTCATCGCTGACTATCACCTCGAAACGACAACGCATGCATGTAAGGTAAGTTTCTACGCGTCTCTCGGTCTCTCGGGCTATTGTTCGTTTCATACAACGATGCTGCCGTACTCTAGTTCGCGCACTTCATTGACAAAGGAGAACATTACATTGTCGCTTTCTAAGCATTTGACTTGAGACTTGAATCGCCCCTCGATGATCGTGACTGTGTAGGCTGATGTAAGTTGCTAGTTGCATTCGTAAACGTGTTGACAACGTAGCTCGCGCGTATGGCTCATGTATGTAATAGTGGTCTGTTAAACTACCGATACAATTCAGTTACATGCCTAAATCTGTCAAACTGGTCTAAATTAAAATCCCAGGCCATTTGAAGTTCGTCTCCTTCTGTTTAATGAACAAGTCTCGTTCAAACGTTGCACAAGGCAGGCGCAGATAGGACTGTCAGTGAATCGTGAAGGTGTTTTCACTGGGGACGTCATGTTATTAAATATTTGAACTAATATTCTGATGTTTTAGCCTTTGAAAAACGGTTTATTATGTTTAGGACCACCGACTTGTGTATTACCTTAATTAACTTGATGAACTTTATTGTCAGATACCCTTTTCACTGTCTGCTCTGGGAAAAGTGTGAAAGCTCATCGTCCATTCTCATAAATATTAATCGACTTTATACAGATTTTATGGACGTGCTATCAGACTAATATAATTGCGTTGCTGTGGTTGAATATAAAGACTTCATTCATTCATTTCTTAATATAGTCTGCGTTAAATCCAGTGAACATTGTCATTATATGGACACAGATGTATAAGTGGTAAACTTTTATAGCACAACTTTTCTCATGTAGATTGGCAATAGAGAAATTACTTGAATTATCTATTCCAATTTGACTTTTATATTCATTTTTAAACTAGTACATTAAGAATGTGTGACAGCTTTCACTTTATAATCATTCCGGTTGATCCTTGGAATTTCCAATTGATTTTTTTTTTTTTTTATCTCCGGGAAATAGGTCTTATATTCAATGCCGCCTTGAAACCTAATAGGATGAATGAAATATATCTCACACACTGTTCTCAGCTTCCATCCTCATTTTCTCCAGCTCTGTCTCTTCTTCTCTTATCTGAACATTGCACAATACTGTATTCTGTCATTTATTAGAAATGGACACCATTACATGTAATGTAAGACATCATAATAATTAAAAAAGAAGCTTGTATGCCCTTGGTGTACTTTCCTCAAACAAGATCGATGCAAACCCAACTAACAGTTTTTGGTTCCCGGAGCAATAAGACCTAAAAAGAACATTCCTTCAAAGTTAGATATTGGTTCAAACCTGTGAAAATAACCATTTGAGAATGCTAGGGGAACAGCTCATATGGTATATATTGTTTTAGATGATGAAAAAAACTAAGAAACAAAACATGATGCATTAAGAACCGGGGGGTGAAAAGTTTTTGAATTTGATAATCAGGCTAAATTTAACTTATTTTGTCTTCTGGGAAACATGTAAGTAGCTTCTGTAGCTTCTGAAGGGCAGTACTAAATGACAAAAATATGATATTTAGGTGAAATAAGAAAAATGTAAACATTTTCATTCTGTTCAAAAGTTTTCACCCTCGGCTCTTAATGCATTGTGTTTCTTTCTGAAGCATCAGTGAGCGTTTAAACCTTCTGTAATAGTTGCATATGAGTCTCTCAGTTGGCCTCAGTGTGAAAAGATGGATCTCAATCATACAGTCATTGTTGGGAAAGGGTTCAAATAAACAAAAATGCTGGAAAACCAAAGAATTTCTGAGACCTGAAGAGCAGTAGGCAGTTTAACTGTTCAGGACAAACAAGGGACTCATAAACAACTATCACTAAACAAAAAACACAGCTGTGGATCATTCATGTAATTAAGAATCAGTATTAAGAATCAAGTGTATGTAAACATTTGAACAGGGTCATATTTATAAATTGTATATATTACTTTCTTTTGTGGACTACCTCTTTTATTCAATTCAATTCAATTCAATTTCACTTTATTGTTGGAATTTCTGCCAAAAATTGTCTTGCATCCTGTTGCGTTTACTGTCTAACATTAATTCACAACAATACACATTACACAATACAATACATTCACAGACATACATGTCAATACTAATCCATCTACTGTTCAAATACTTAAGTACCCTCCATTCCTCCGAGTATTACTGCCTACTTTGACCCCCAGTTCTGGTTAATTAGTTTTACTGACTGATGAACAAAAGATTTTCGTAATCTATTCAGTCTGGCATATGGTACTCTCAGTCTTCTATTTGATGGCAAAAGTTGATATTCCTCATATAGAATATGGGAACATTTTACGTGTCAAGGACAGCATTTTTTTCTTATACAACTCATGAAAACTTGGCTCAAGCCTTTGACCCACAGTCTTAGAACAGTTTGATATCAGCCTTGCCAGTTGAGCTTTAAATTGAACCGAAAGACAACTATACCATGCACATATTCCATATTGTACAACACTCTGTATTACAGACTGAAAAAACATGAACAAAATCTGTTTATTTGCTTTTATGTAAAATATCAGTACTAAATAACATACATTTTATATGATCCCTGTTATTTTAGTAAAATAATTAACATTTTGCAGATTCTCCAAGGTGTATGTAAACTTTTGACTTCAACTGTATGTTTTATTTTCAGACAAGTTCAGTGCAAAAACAGCTAACAAATACTGGGAACTTGTTTATAGTCCTAGTCAAAAAAAACCTAAATCTAAAAAGTATTTTCTTTAAATGTTACATTTTAGTCCCGCCCCCAAAAATACCAAACCGCAGCCGTACACTAACATTAGTGAAACATATTGTGTAAAGCATTGTTTTTGCCCTCTATTAATTAAATAATAACCCATGCATTTGTGTGCACCCTATCAAATAATAACTGGAAATTTTAATTGGGATGTGTTTGTGAGATCTAATTGCCTAATGTTTATGTAAACAGCATACAATGCATTTATCTTTAATGACCATTGAAGCTGTCATTCTGTTTGATTGCTAGGTGTTACATGATGGACCGTCTGTTTCTTACATGTTATTATGTAATTCTTACGTAACCGCTGAATCAATTGTGTCAAAGAACAAATCGAAGTAATTGAAGCAGATAGAAAAACAAAGACTTGGCAAGCCCAGAAGCTGTTTGTTTTGTAATAAGATGTAGTAGCAGTGTGTCAGTGAATTGTATGCTCCACACAGGCAGTGCTGTTAAATAATTACACTGAGCTTGTGAGTACATTAATGAGTACACATCACATAGTGTGACATCGTGTTGTCCAGAGATTGTTTACAGCACAGCAAATGATTGCCCTGCAGACTAGTGAGAGACGTCAGCCATCAGCTAACCTGCGTGTGATTGCTATTACCCCACAGGATATTACTCTAAATCTGGGGCTTCAGCAGGGGGGCCGTTACCCTTTAGGGGGTCCATGGTGGTACTGTAAACAAATCTCAAACAAATGTTTGTGGAGTGGGAAAATTATTAAGTAGTAATACTTTTCAAACTTTCTATTCATCACTGAATCCTGAAAAAAAGATCCTGTTTTCCATAAAATATGAGTACATCTAGACTACCAGTCAAAAGTTTTTGAACAGTAAGATTTTTAATGTTTTTAAAGAATTCTCTTCTGCTCACCAAGCCTGCATTCATGTGAACCAAAAAACAGCAAAAGCAGTAATATTGTGAAATATTTTTACTATTTAAAATAACTGCTTTCTATTTTAATATATTTTAAAATGTAATTTATTCCATCAATCAAAGCTGAATTTTTAGCATCATATGCTGATTTTCAGCAATATGTTGATTTGCTGTTCAAGAAACATTTTTTATGATTACTTTTATTATCAATATTTAAAACAGCAGAGTACTTCTTTTCAGGACTCTTTGATAAATAGAAAGATCCAAAGCTTTTGTAACATTATACACTATACCATTCAAAAGCTTGGAGTCAGTATAATTTATTTATTTTTATATTTATTTTATTTGGGGGGAAGAAAATATTTAAATGAATACTTTAATTTAAAAAGGATGCTTTAAATTGATCAAAAGTGATGATAAAGTCATTTATAGTGTTACAAATGATTCTATTTCAGATAAATGCTGTTCTTCTGAACTTTCTATTCACCAAAGAAACCTGATAAAATTATACTCAGCTGTTTTCAACATAATAATAATAATAATAATAATAATAATAAATGTTTTTGGGCAGCAAAGCAGAATATTAGAATTATTTCTGAAGGTTCATGTGACTGGAGTAATGATGCTAAAAATTCAGCTTTGAAATCACAGGAATAAATTACATTTTAAAATATATTCAAATAAAAAAAAAGTTATTTTAAATAGTAATAACATTTTAATATTGTACTGTTTTTGCTGTACTGGATTAATTAAATGCATGCTTGGTGAACAGAAGCATATACAATGCTGTTCAAAAACTTTTGACTAGTGTATTTTCAAAATTGATAATAATAAATGTTACTTCTGAAGGATCATGTGACACTGAAGACTAAAGTAATGATGCTGAAAATTACATTGTAAAATATATTCAAAAAGAAAATTTTAATGGCTCTACATTATTATAAAATAAATGGGCTACTCTTTATTTAGTCTCCTTCTTTCAGTGTGATTATTAATATGAATAATTAAGTACTATTGAGTAATATCAATTAACAATATGCAATTACATGGTTAGAATTAGGGTTTGGTTTATGGTTAGTTACCTGTAATTATGCATAATTTACTGTTATTACTATAGTAACTATATGCAGCGTCTAACAATGACACTGTAAAATAAAGTGTTTCCAATAAATGTTTTCTATTTTAATATTTTTTTTAAATGTAACTTATTTATGCTGTGTATTCAGCATCATTACTCCAGTCTTCAGTGGCATAAGATTCTTTAGAAATCATTCTAAAATGCTGACTTGCTGCTCAAAAACATTTATTATCATCAATGTTGAAAAAAGTTTGTATATTTGTGTGAAACAGTGATACATTTTTTCAGAAGTTAAGCAACACTTAAAAATTGAAATTATTTTTTTGAGCATTTATTTGAAACACAAATCTTTTGTAACATATAAACGTCTTCTTTACTGTAATTTGACTAATTTATTGCATCCATGTTAAAGGAGTAGTTCACTTTCAAAACAAAAATTTGCAGATAATATACTCACCCCCTTGTCATCCAAGATGTTCATGTCTTTCTTTCTTCAGTCGTAAGGAAATTATGTTTTTTGAGGAAAACATTTCAGGATTTCTCTCCATACAATGGACTTCTATGGTGTCCCTGAGTTTGTACTACCAAAATGCAGCTTCAAAGGGCTCTAAACGATCACAGCCGAGGAAAGAAGGGTCTTATCTAGCAAAACGATCGATTATTTTCTATACTTTTTAACATCAAATGCTCATCTTGTCTAGCTCTATGTTAAAAAGATTAAAAAGTATATAAATTGTAAATGTTTTTAGAAAATAACCGATCGTTTCGCTAGAAACTACTCCTTTAAGTACTGATTAACCAAAAGTACACTCTTTTAAAAAACTCTTTAAAAAAAATCTTACTAACCCCAAATTTTTAATCTGTAATGTAAAATAGAGTTATGTGAGTGACAAAAACACAGATTTGTTTTATTTGTGATCACTTTTTATTGTGTCTCTGCACACAAAGTTAGTCTTTCAAAAATGTGACAACTTTTTATTTAACGAAATGACTAGCATCTTTAAAATTGAGCTAAAATATTAGTATTTTAGTATAATTTGGACCAGTTCAAACATTAATCATCATTAATCATGATCATGAATCAATATATCTTGAGTTTCTGGTCAAATGGCCAAAGGTTGAAATTTTTCATGTGTTAAGAGCACATGTGGTCAATAACACACTGTATTCAGAAGAAATAATTAAATAAGTAATTGAGTACAATTTGGTGAATACAAATCCTGTTTAATGCTGGAATCCATTTAACAGGCTTTTCCCCTTGCTATATATCCTTGAGTAATAATCAGTGACCCGTGTTGACTTCTGAATTGTTCTCTTAAGTCTTGACATGTCATTACATGTTATATGAGGTTATGAAAGCCACGTTGCTATAGTTACAGGCGTCACGCTACATGACGACCCTGTAGTGTTGTTTTGGAGCGTCGTTTCAATCTGGCAGGGTTCAGTAAAACTCGCAATCCATTAGGAATTCACAAAAAACCGAGCCAATTGTATTGTCACACTCATTTAATGCCAGTAATTGCTTTAGAAATGGAAAAACCCTGCTTCTCATAGCTTGACTGCATTGGGAATGCTTGGCAGAACAAAAATAAATAGACCCCACTGAAGAAGTCACAAGTCTGTGAGAATCTACGTCTGTACTTTCTGCTCTCAATACATAAACTTTTATGCCGGGACACCTTATTTTATCGATCAAATAAACAGTAACCCGTGTTTCTGGTGGGACAGGAGCATCATTGTGGGTATGGCATGAGGATATAACCAAGCACTGGTTCTGGTATTAAGATTGTGGGGCTGGTGAGCACCATGGAGTCTTTGTTTCAGCTCAAATAACATATTGTGTCTGACTCAATACACAATACACGTCTGTTTGTCGGGAATAAGGACGCAAGAAGTGCATTTCCAGTGCGTATCCAGCTATGGATTTTTCAAGACGAAGACAACAGTACTGCTAAATATAAAATCAAACCATTGCAAACTACAAGTTGTGTACGTTTTGATTACAATATTGGCCAACACAGACCAGTTTTGAAATATTTGGAAACCATCCATATAAGTGTTTTCCAGAAGTTGCTCATCCACGTGTCAAAACACTTAAATCACTTAAAGGGATAGCTCACCCAAAAAGAAAAAAAAATATGTTTATCTGTTTACCCTCCAGGCATCCAAGATGAAGGTGACTTTGTTTCTTCAGTAGAACACAAACGAAGATTTTTAACTCAATTTATTGCAGTCTGTCAGTCATATAATGGCAGTCCCACGGGTTTGAGAGTCAAAAAACATACACAGACAAAACCAAATTAAACCCTGCAGCTTGTGACGATACACACGTTTTAACACACAAAACATTCAGTCTATGCAAGAAACTGAACAGTATTTATATTATTTTTTACCTCTGATCTACTGCAGTGTCCAAACTACATTTAAATGTTGACAGCCCAGATAGCACATTGTATGTCTGCAAGATGTCTGTTAAAGATCTCTTTATCTGGAAAGCATCTGCGGTGTACAAACGTCTGGCAGACGTCTGTATGATATCAGTTTTACATACATTCTAATTCATAAACATCTTAATGACATCTAATAGACGTCTATTTGACATCTGAGAGGAAACATCCAATAGACGTATTGCAGATGAGCGAAATACGTCTTGCAGATGTAAAAGCAGACATCAAATAGACGTCTCCAAGATGTACATGTGCTATCAGGCAGCTAAACACTATCATAATGTGTTTAGGCTAACGTTAGCAATGCTTCTCTTCAACGGCATCTTAATAGTATTCCTGATAATTAATGACGCATTTTTTAAATCTTGTAATATTTTAAAGCCTTTATTATTTTCCAACTCTACAGCTGTGCAATTAAATTCACTTCAAAGATCCACTTTTCATTCCTAAAGACGTCATGGAAAAAGTCTTTTCACGGAAAACAATTACTTTTTAAGATGAAATTGACGTGAAATTACCCTTATAACCAGAAGATGGCAGCAGAGGATTATTGGGTGCAGACTGTTAAAGGAACACTCCACTTTTTTGGGGAATATTCTCATTCTCCAACTCCCCCCGAGTTAATAAATTGAGTTTTACCGTTTTGAAATCCATTCAGCCGTTCTCCTGTTCTGGCGATATCACTTTTAGCATAGCTTAGCATAGATCATTGAATCCTATGAGACCAATAGCATCGCGTTCAAAAATGACCAACGAGTTTCCATATTTATTGTATTTAAAACTTGACTCTTCTGTAGTTATATCGTGTACTAAGACCGGTGGAAATGCAAAGCTGCGAGTTTCTAGGCTGATAAGATTAGGAACTACACTCCCATTCCGGCGTAATAGTCAAGAAAGTTTGCTGCCGTAATATGGCCGAAGCAGGCGGAGTATTATCAGAAATGAGTTCCCAACTAGTTTAGCATTTGCACATGTGCTGCGTGGTATTACTGCTCCTGCTTCAGCCTTATTACGGCAGCAAACTTCCTTGACTATTACGCCGGAATGGAAGTGTAGTTCCTAATCTTATCAGCCTAGAAACTCGCAGCTTTGCATTTCCACCGGTCTTAGTACACGATATAACTACAGAAGAGTTAAGTTTTAAATACAACAAATATGGAAACTCGTTGGTCATTTTTGAACGCGATGCTATTGGTCTAATAGGATTCAATGATCTATGCTAAGCTATGCTAAAAGTGATATCGCCAGAACAGGGACCGTATCCCTAAAGAATTTTTGTGCAAAAAGTGGCTCCTAGCGGCCAGATTCTAAGAAAATTCTCAGAGTCATGACGTTTTCTTAGAATTTCCCCTAAAAGTGACACGAAAATCCCAGTTAATATAAAAGCTATTCCTCAAGATTCCTAGCGCTTAAAAGGGCTCCTAAGGCGAGATCTGCTAAGAGCAGGGAAGAGAACTTTTAGTGGCTTAAGAGTTCCCCTAAGCAGCTGCACAAAATGGCCAACAGAGGAGGCAGGAGAGATGTCCTGCAAACACTGGATGACAGGGAATTATTGAGACGCTACAGATTGGATCGTGCAGGAATCATGTTTGTGGTGGATCTCCTTAGAGATGCAATTACTTCACCAACTCGACGCCACAACGCTATTACACCGGAGAAGAAAGTAATCACAACCCTGAGATATTTGTTAACAAGCCTTTATAAATAGACCAGCCAGCAATCACAGACATTGATAAAAGCTGAGCCGTGTTACCCTCGTTAAGACCACACTGAGTTGTAACGTTGCAATTTCTACTTCATTAAGGACAGCCCTTTGAGATAGGCCATCTTGTTTTCAATGGGGTCCATATGGGAGTGAAAGTAAAAAATATGCCAGCTAGGATTTTAATATGAGCAAATAAGACACGAATCATTATTTGAACAGGGTGTAATGAGCTTAAGTTTTCACATATTTTAGATTCTAATGTTAGGCTATAACCCCTACAGCTTACTATTCATTTTCCAGATATTTTCTTGAATGTGAAATATTTGTTTACAATTACAGTCTGCATAAGATTAGAGTGTATAATTATGTTTATTGATTTGAGGGTACATCCTTTGCTCATTATCACCAAAAGTTCATTTTCATCAAACTTGTAGGATCAACCAATCACGGCTTTTGAAATGATGACTCATACCTAGCAACGGGGTCAACCACACCTCCTCACTAAGATAGGATTTTCCATCCATTCCTTGCTCAGAGTTCACTGAAAATGTTCAGGAATCACTTCTAAGCTAAAACTTCTGGCAAGGAATTTTTAGGTTAAGTAGGAGCTCTCTGAGAGGATTCTCAGAATCTTTAGGGATACGGGCCCAGGAGAACGGCTGAATGGATTTCAAAACAGTAAAAATCAACTTATTAACTCGGGGGAGTTGGAGAATGAGCCTATTTCCAAAAAAAGTGGAGTGTTCCTTTAAGTCTTGCTTTTCGATTTATTATAAAATTATTGGTATAACAAATTTTAGTACTTTTACTGCACTGAACATCAAGTATTCTCTTGAACTGTAAAAGCTATTAAATAGCCTATATTCAACCAACACAAACTGCTGTTACTGCTTTAGTTTTGTTACTCTGAATTTAGTCTGAATCATTTAATGCACAGCTCTGTTTTTGACATCTGCTTGTCAGATTTTTTGTTCGGTTATTACTGTCGCGTGCATATTTAGCAGATTTACTCACGTAATGTTTTCAACTCGTGTTGGTCATTCTTGAAACGGATGTTTGGTCCTCTTAGACAAACAAAACTTTTCTTTGATTGTGAATTTATTATGTAGAGAAAATGAGCAAAGGACACTCTTATTATGGCTCAGTACAGTTCACCGGAAAAGAGCTGGCTTGTCTCAACAAGGAAGTAATCCGTGCATATGGTCAATTATGCATGTAGATGGCGATGTCAATTTGTAAAGAAACACTATGCACACACATACCTGTAGACTGAACATGTAAAAAAATAGTTTTTATAGTTTACACAGTGACATTAATCATTTTCAAAAATGTGTGCTTTGATACTCGAATAGGGAAATTTACGTTTTTTGGTTTCCAAAATGCTGTAATGCATGTAAATAAAAAAGGCCAAAACTTTGTTTTTTTAGTTGAAAATGGTCTCTTATAAACATCACCTCAAAATCTTGATTTCATGTATAGTTTATAATGCATCAATCATCTTTTATTGGCATAAGAAACAATTGCAAGTACATATTCTCTCATCTTTGCAGATATGAAATATGAAGATTGTACAGAGTAACATTTATCATAAGCAACATGTATAATAATACATGACGTGAATAGGAGGTACAACAATGTTGTTACAACCAGTTGTATATGAGTACAATATGCATCATCATTTTCACAGTACACAGTAGGCCTATATCACAAAAATATATGTGTTTTAACATTTAATGTGGACATAGACTTTATATTCAGTGTTGTATTCAGTATTAGGTGGTGGCTGAAATATGGATATTACATTGTAAAATTTAGATAATCACATCCCAACTTACCTGTCTAGACCTTTCCCCTGACATGGTGACAGTTCACAGCTGCTGTTTTTAACTAGACGTAAAAATAAATTTCCACCTAATTGAATCCATCTCACTGTGTTCTATGTTCTGTAATTTTGCATAAACCAATCTTTTATCTTAGGAAAATATGCCCAACAGATTGAGTAACCCCACCAAATTATAGAAAGATGAGAAGAAGAAAAAAAAAACAGAAATGAGAAAGTGTGGAGCTGAAATGTAAATTGGCTAATCAAGGTTTCTGCACAAGAGGCAATGCAATCATTTTTCACCTAGCACATGAAAACTGCATGGAAGTGAGGTAGAATCCATCAAGACCTCATTATTTATCTCCCCGACCTTAAATTTCAAAGTGTAATTTATTTGGGTGCAAAGGCAAATAAATGGCAAACAGTTTTATCATTGATGAATTTAGGCTGTTTGTACTATGAAAGCCTAAGTTTTTTCATTTGAAATGTAATGATGCACATGAAAGTGTAGAAAAGCCATGCCAGTTCACCAGTGAAAGCGATGGTCAGTCACTGAGTATAATGTCATATAACCAGATTTTAAACATTTGGGGATTTTCTGATATACTAGGCTGTATAAGAAGTCTATGTTTTAATGATAGGTTTATTTGAACAGTGAGAGACAGAATAACAACAACAAAAAAAATCTAGAAAAAACACATTTGATACAAAAAGTGATACATTGATTTGCATTTTAATGAGTGAAATAAGTATTTAACCCCTTCGCAAAACATGGCTTAGTACTTGTTGGCAATCACAGAGGTCAGACATTTCTTGTAGTTGGCCACCAGGTTTGCACACATCTCTGGAGGGATTTTGTCCCACTCCTCTTTGCAGATCCTCTCCAAGTCATTAAGGTTTTGAAGCTGACATTTGGCAGCTTGAACCTTCAGCTCCCTCCACAGATTTTCTATGGGATTAAGGTCTGGAGACTGGCTAACCACTCCAGGACTTTATTGTGCTTCTTCTTGAGCCACTCCTTTGTTGCCTTGGCTGTGTGTTTTGTCATGCTGAAACACCCATCCACGACCCATTTTCAATGCCCTGGCTGAGGGAAGGAGGTTCTCAATGGCCCTGTCCATTGTCTTCTTGATGCAGTGCAGTTGTCCTGTCCCCTAAAGCAAAAAAACACCCCAAAGCATAATGTTTCCACCTCCATGTTTGACGCAGCATTCCTCCTCTTCCAAACACAGCGAGTTGAGTTGATGCCAAAGAAGCTTGATTTTGGTCTCATTTGTGCTTTCTTGAGCAGGGGGACCTTGCAGGCGCTTTCAGTCCTTCACGGCGTAGTTTGTTACCAATTGTTTTCTTGGTGACTATGGTCCCAGCTGCCTTGAGATCATTGACAAGATCCTCCTGTGTAGTTCTGGGCTGATTTCTCACCGTTCTCATGATCACTGAAACTCCACAAGGTGAGATCTTGCATTGAGCCCCAGACCGAGGGAGATTGACATATAATTTTGTGCTTCTTCCATTTGCGAATAATCGCACCAACTGTAGTCACCTTCTCACCAAGCTGCTTGGCAATGGTCTTGTAGCCCATTCCAGCCTTGTGTAGGTCTACAAACTTGTCCCTGACATCGTTGGACAGCTCTTTGGTCTTGGCCATGGTGGAGAGTTTGGAATCTGATTGAACTCCCTTTAAGAAAGTGCTCCTAATCTCAGCTTGTTACCTGTATAAAAGACACATGGAAGCCAAAAATCTAAATCCTTATTAAAAATGATCAAATCCTTATTTCACTCATTAAAATGCAAATCCATTTATAACTTTTTTGAAATGCATTTTCTGGATTTTTTGTTGTTATTCTGTCTCTCACTGTTCAAATAAACCTACCATTAAAATTATAGACTGATCATTTCTTTGTCAGTGGGAAAACGTACAAAATCAATAGATCAAATAATTTTTCCTTAACTGTAGTTCCTTTGTTAAATCTTTATCTTTTTGTCAAATTTTTTTGCTTTAAATCAAAGTTTGTAATGTAGTGATTCGCCTAGTTTCTCTTTAACACAAAGTATTTTGAAATACATGGGAAAAATACCAAGGATGTAAAAAAAACGGAGACGGCACTGTTATACTCTATTGGACGAGCTGTCTATGTTTGCATAGTTAGACTGTCTTTATAAGTGAGTCATTGAGTACGTTTACATGGACAACAATATTCCGATTTTAACGCGATTAAGACAATACTCTGATTAAGAAGCAACCATGTAAACTGAGATTTTTTATTAATTTAATCCGACTAAAGTCATAATCGGAGTAAACACAAATCGAATTAAGACAGGTGGAGTATTCCTATTTTAGTCGCATTATGGAAGACATGTACAGACCTTAATCAGACTATTCCCCTTGTAGGACTTTTCGCCACATTTTGTGACAGGATACACACTAATGCTGCGTTCCAGGCAGGTTTTTGAGCTCGTAAATCACGTGTTCAAACCACGACTCAGGACTTTGTAGCGTTCCAGGCAAGTCACGCCAAGCATTTATTATTTTTATAGTATTAATAATTTGATTGCAACGTTATATTGTCCTAAACTCAATTTTTCCACCGTGTGCCACTAAACACCGCACTCCTAGAGGCTTTATTGTTGTTTCTCGGGCTATGTCACGTCAGAACTCGGAACTGGGAGTACGTCGTCGATCTAGTACGAGTTCACGGGTAGGAATTCACGGGTTTGAGTGCCGTTCCAGTGCACTTTCACGGGTAGAAGTTTGGAAAAACACGGGTAACGGGTTGTCTGGAACGCGGCATAACGCTCTCAGTTGGTTGCGCTTTGGTTTCATTTTTATTTATTTATTTTTTGCTACAACATGGGCTTAATCAATGCTCATTGCTGATAAATAGCCTAGTTTGTTATCATAATTTTTTGTTTTATGGAAACGTTTTTAACATTCAACCCCCTTTTTCATTAGTATTATTTGTAAGTAGCCTATTTATTTTAATTTTGTGAACGGGATTTCCGCTATTTGAATGTCTTAGGATGCTTTTTACTTTTACTATCGAATTCATGATCTTGGTTTTGCTTGCATATATAAGGCTACACCTATCAATTTTAAGATTAAAACAAATTCTTAAAAGATGGATTTGTTATTTTTAATTAAACAGCATAACAAAAATAAATTAAAACTAGCTTATATAGCATTTATTAACAAAAACTAATAAGAGGCATGGACTCCATCACATGCTGTTATATGCCGACTAAACAATTTATTACAGGGCGCCCAAACACTGAGCAATCAAAATAATTAATAAAAAAAATAATAAAAGAAAGCCTCCAAAGCGTAATGTGAGGTAAACGGCAAAGATAACGGTTTTCAAAATGAAAACAAACAAAAAAAGTAAAACTAAACTGGCTTTCGGTGACTGTGCTTGCGTGTGGGTATTTTTTTTTTTTTTTTGTCGTCCTAAAAACTGACTGGCTCTGAAACGCTGGCTGTATGGATCAGACGCTTTGGAGCAGCACAGCACGCACTCGCACAAATGCGACCACGGCAAATTTTAACTCACACATTCTAAAATATTTGTTGCATATGTCCAGTGCCACTTCAAGCTTTTGTAAAATTAAAACCCAAACATCCAAAAGTCTATAACGAAGATGAACAGATAGCGTCGCGTGTGGACGTAATGATGTGTGTCATTAATCGATCTATGTACTATAACATGTAAAACGGGAACATGAAAGTAATATTCTAAAAGCAACTCATGTAAACAGCTTAATCATATTATTGTCTTATTCAGAATAAGGTCATTAATTAGATTACTGGTGTCCATGTAAACGTAGTCATTGAATCGTTCCTTCAACCGGTTTGTTGAAAAATCCTGATTCATTCAAGAACAAAATAAGTCTTTGTGAATGAGTCATTGAATCATTCGCTCAATTTGTTCAAAAACATTAAATTGAATGAATACAATCATGCTGCCTTTTTGTTACTCCAATAATTTCATATGATAAACAACCCAAGGCGTTATTGCTAATTCTAACTAGACCCTTTGAAATTAGTAATGGAGGCTTGGAGTCATCTTTTGAACTAGAAACGGCAAGAAAGTACAACTTAAGAGAGCCCTTGCAACACTCCTTTGTTCTTCCTTGTTTATTTGCATACTTGTAGGAGTGTGTTATTGCTATTGCTTTAATAAGACTTAGTAGAAGTAGCTTCACAGCCATCATCTTTCCTTGTTGTTTTACATGTGGTCATAAACTTCTGATAGCGTGACAAACAGCAGTAAAAAAAACTATGCCAAATCCTCATAATCAAGTGCTACTAACCAAGTAATTGTGTATAGCTAAGACAGCAAAGTAAATAGACTTATCCACTTTTAAAAGGGAGTAGAAAACATTTTTCTTTCGTTTGTTATTGACGTCAAAGGTTTTGCGTCCAATCAAACACTATAGTGTTCAGATTCTCTTGTCAGAGGCTATAAATATTTGCTCTAGTGTTTATGTGTGTGTTAGGCTGGTAAATCACACTTCTGTTGTGTTTATACATTTACAGAATAGTTTTTTTCAGCCTATGTCATATAAATCATTTGCAAACATCTGGCCATATGAAACACTAGCCTTACAATTTAAGTTGGTATCATTATGTGGAACTGAAGAGAAGATTTTTTTAAAATGATGAATTGATGGACCAAAATTCTTCATGTTTTTAGAAAGAATGAAAATATACGCACAAAGAAGTGTTTCCATGCCTTAGTTGGTTAAAAAACGATGCTTAGAGAAATGTAAATGTTTCAGCTGGACACGGATCTGTAAGGCCGGGGACAGAGCCATCTGGTGTGGCTCAGAAATACAAAGTCATACAGCGATTCAGTCAGACTTCTGATCTCAGTGCCAATGACATTGTTGTGGCACTGTTTGAAAACTGTGAATCACTGTCATCATCTGACCAACCTCAATAAGCTTGAAAGAATCTGTTACAAAGAATAGGCAGACAGTATTAACAAACTGTATATGGATTGATGGCAGTTAAATCTTAATGTAACATATTTTTCTTAACTATATTAGTCTATTCTTTTCTTGTTCTATTTCTATTATAAAATCATATTGTAAGGCACTGTACACTAATTATACCATATATTATACAATAAAAAAAAATACAAAAAAACAATAAAGGTCCCAAATGCAACTGACTGTTGGGTTTATTGTCCACTGTGGCCAAAGTAAAATAAAAGGCTTGGAGCACAAAAGCAACTGAAATTAGTAAAAAGGCCCCCAAAATTAAAAATTAGTTTTTGTTTTTTTATATTTATATTTATAGCATATGTGACCCTGGACCACAAAAATAGTAGCACGGGTATATTTGTAGCAATTATCAACGATACATTGTATTGCTCAGAATTATTGTTTTTTCTTTTATGCCAAAAATCATTAGGATATCAAGTAAAGATCATGTTCCATGAAGATATTTTGTACATTTCCTACTGTAAATATATTAAAGCTTAATTTTTGAATTTCAATATTTAGATTTTGTTTTTGCACCCTCAGATTCTAGATTTTCAAATAGTTGTATCTCAGCCAAATATTGTCCTATCCTAACAAACCATACATCAATGGGAAGATTATTTCAGCTTTCGGTTGATGTATATTGATGTATAAATATCAGTTCAACAAAATTGACCCTTATGGCTGGTTTTGTGGTCCAGGGTCACATATAAGCAATATTACACAAGTGCTGTTTGCACGAATGTAACATTGATCAAGGCATCTATGCTTGCTTTTCTCTTTCTCTCGTCAAAATTTCAGGAGCACCTTCTAATCAATAATCCAAAAAACTGATTAAAAAATTTGCCTTTCCATGACGAGGTGATATTTGACTCCTTAAAGTGACTTACAAGGGAATTTTGTTTTTACATTCGTAATGGCATTTTTTATAACTTTATTGAAAGCATGTCATCTTTTATGTCAATTTTTTTTATTATATTTTTAACTTTTTAATAATTTCTAATTAAAACGGAATAAAAACAACTAGAAAAGGAATAAGTTACCAATCAAATGAAATCAATATTAGCAAAATTATTTTGTACTACAGAGGTGGCACAGACGAACACAAAAGTGGCTTGTAGGTGTATTTTCATATGTTTAATCAGGCTCAGAGGTGGCATGAGTGCAGTTAAATTCATAAACTCATGTTGAGATTAATGTTTTAAGTATACAATTTTGAATAGAGAAATATTAAATGATTTAAATAACTGAAAAGATATTAAAAAAAATTAAACTAAAACTGCCAGTAGGTGGCAGCAAGTCACTGTTTTTAATTACTGAATTATTCATTTGATAAGTTTGAACGGCTAAATCATTCAGGAATAAAGCAAGTGACTGTCTTTGTGAATTGAAAATTGAATCATTGACTCACTAGTTTAAAAATGCACATTCATTCATAACTAAACACCGCTGTGTTTAATGGAGATGCGCAGTGGCTCGGTCGTGACTTGTTTCTATTTTTAATGACAAAATAGAGTAAAATCAGGCAGTAGTGTTATAGCCAGACAATGTAAATCACTTAATATCAACTTCTTGTTTATTTAACTGTTGTATTAAATAAATATCTTATTTACAAACTCCTTTGAAAATCATTAAAAGCTGTCACTCGTCTAATCGCGATCTCACAAAGTCTCATTATAATCAATTAAGCTCTCTACGTTGCACAACGAATCTCTTATTTACACTCTCTCTACACTTTGTTTATTATTCGTGAGATATGTCTGTGATACATTACTCAAAATTGCAAAAACATGTAGAAACCTTTAAAGCTTCCCTCAGCGCAAACATAAATATGCTGATCGAGTCAGTCGCAAATGGTGCTCCTAAATATATTTTTTCATAGTCACACATAGTAGTTTTTATTAGCAAATAGTCGCACTGTACAGCCCTGTTTATTCAGTCATTTAGAACAAATAGGTTCAGTGAATGATTCAATGTAGTGAAATTAAAAGAAACCAATATCCTACAGCTGCAGATACATTTAAATGGTGATATTTTATAATTTCAAGACCACATAAGGCGCCCCATTTGACACTAAATGAAAAAAAGGGGACCATATTTTCTTCCATACCTGTAATACGGTAAAATAAGATAAACCAAAGTTTGATTAATTTGAAAATAGTTAAATGTTAAGTGGCTGAAAGAACTAAGCTGTCCTAATTGTACACATAGCCACACGTTTTGAATGTTCAGACTGCATTTAATAACATTTTCCTAACTTAATAGGAACATTATCAAAACATTCTTAGAATATATTTTTGTTAACTGGGTTACCAGATATTAGAGATCTGAAAATGCAATTTATAAAATGTGTAATTTAATTTTAAACTGTCCCTGGCAGGTACAATAATCTATTTATTTTTCCCTCTGTGACGGAATTACCCAATGTGTGATTTTATGTTTATTGTTAGATTGCAGTTACAGATTGTATTAATATTACTTTGTTTGTACATTAAACATTTCTCAGAGGTCTTAAAATACCCATTTGTAATAAGCAACACTTTCTACACTCAGTTTTGTTGATTATAATGGCTGCTATTATCCTATTTCTGTGAGCAATCCACTGCTGTTGCATCAAGCTGCTCATTTACAGTATAGACACGGTTCAAACTGTGCCAAGCCAAAAGATTGACGGGCAGTTTATTGAAACATGAGGACAGGTGCCAACTCAGGTGCACACACACACACACACACACACACACACACACACACACACACAAACAAGACTATGTTTGGTGTGAATGTAAAAAATGTTGAACGCTCAAAATGACTGTGTATTTTCCATTTAGTTTCCCTTGTCCATTCAACACCATCTCTATGCATTTTGATAATCAATTAATTTTTTTTTTAAAGTTGCCAGCCCCCACAAGCATTATTTTTGCAAAACTTTTAATACCTGAACATTTTGAACAAAAAGATTTGAAAATCACAGTTTTGTCAAATACTACATTCAGAAAGATGATGTTGTGTTCTTACCTGAATGATCCACAGCTGTTTTTTGTTTAGTGATAGTTGTTCATGAGTCCCTTGTTCATCCTGAACAGTTAAACCCTGCTGTTTTTTTTCCTTTCCAACAATGACTGTATGATTTTGAGATCCATCTTTTCACACTTAGGACAACTGAGGGACTCTATGCAACTATTACAGAGGTTTCAAATGCTCACTGATGCTTTAGAACAGGGGTCCCCAAACTAAGGCCCGTGGGCCAAATGCGGCCCGCCCCCATATTTGGACCAGCCCTTTGAACAATGCCAGAGACATATTTTGAAAATGTAATTTTAAATATATGTTTTGCTTATATCATGTTGGTATTTGATAATAAAGGTTGGCTTGCCTTAGTTATTAGCATAGCCTAATTATTTGCTAATTCAACACACATTCAACATAATGTGTCATCGCAATCGAACAGGTGATGCACGAGGCAGCTAGAAAATTCAGAGCGATGACAAAATGACTCAATAGCATTTGAGGTGAAACTAGCACTGCTTGTGGGACAGGTGCAAAAGCAAGACTTCACTCATCTCCCAGTTACCCAATTTTTTTCAGCTGAGAAACCAGTGGCCCCATTCCCAGTTGAAAAGTCTGTGGAAGCACTGAAAATGATGAAAGCAGAGTTTGACATGTGATTCAAAAAACAAAGTGGATTCTTGAATCGATTTTTTTTGATAAGCCTCTCAAGGCAGCGGTTCTCTCGGTTGGTTGTGCATCTTTTTCTTCTACACTTTTTCCTTCCACTCAACTTTCTGTTAACATGCTTGGATACAGCACTCTGTGAACAGCCAGCTTCTTTGGCAATGAATGTTTGTGGCTTACCCTCCTTGTGAAGGGTGGCAATGCTTATCTTCCGGACAACTGTCAGATCAGCATGATTGTAGCCTAGTGAACCAAACTGAGAGACCATTTTGACGGCTCAGGAAACCTTTGCAGCTGTTTTGAGTTGATAATCTGTTTAGCATGTCACCATATTCTAATTTGTTGAGATAGTAAATTGGTGGCTTTTTGTTAAATGTGAGCCAAATCATCACAATTAAAAGAACCTTGTAGCTGTAGCTTCTGAAGGGTACTCTATGATATATAAAAAATATGATATTTAGGCAAAATAAGAAAAATGTACACATCTTCATTGTGTTCAAAAGTTTTCACCCCTGGATCTTAATGCATTGTTTGGATCTCGAAATCATCCAGTCATTCTTGAAAAGGGTTCAAATACACAAAGATCCTGAAGAAAGCAAAAAATTGATTTTTCGGAAGAACTGCGGCCTTTTAACTGTTCAGGATAAACAAGGGACTCATGAACAATCATCACTAAACAAACAAAAAAAAACAGCTGTGGATCATTCAAGTAACAACGCTGTATTAAGAATCAAGTGTATGTAAACTTTTGAACTGGGTCATTTTTATAAATTCAGCTATTATTTTCTCTTGTGGACTATATGTAAACGTCTTTCATGTGAAATATCTTATTCAGGTCAGTACTAAATAAAAAACAACATGCATTTTGTATGATCCCTCTTATTTTGCTAAAATAATTAACATTTTGCAGATTCTGCAAAGTGTATGTAAACTTTTGACCTCAACTGTATACAAAGCTGAGGGATCTGCCTTTTCCAAAAGTTTGATATTTGCTTTTTTAATTTTAAGTTCTTTCAAATCTCAAACCTGCAATATTCAGAGAACACTGTGAATTATTTTTTTTTTTAATGAAAAGTCAATGATAGTATGACAGATTGTTTATAATTTGATGTTTATTTTGTTTATTGTCATTCTAATGCTACTGAACACAAGAAATTAACATCAGAACTGAAAAAAAATGTGACTTTTAATTTGTAAATTGGCCCAGTGGAGGGGTTGATGGAAAATTATTCTAATGTATTTTTTTTTTTTGTCCTCTGGCTACAGTTCACAGCAGAAGTTCATTTGTATGCCGGTGGAGAGTCCCAAGAGACAGAAGAACCTTCTGAGCTTGAGCTGTCAGCAGAGATCATGAGGAAGAGCCGGAGCGTCTTGGCAGTGACACCTAGTGATGTGAGACATTTTACTGCTGTGTTTTAAAGATGAAGAGAAGATAATTCTATGCAGTGATTTTTTTTTTACTCTGCCCCCAATACACACATTAAAAAATGACTTAATGTTTTTCTCCTAGTTTTACACCTTTGAAGCAGCCAGATTTCTTAGTAATCTTGTGTTCTTCGATTTCAAGAGAAAGAACTGAAACATTCAACAAGTTCTAGGCAAGCGTGTCTACGAGAACATAAACAACCAATTAACCACAAACACAAACCCACATGCGCACACACATAATATTAATAGTTATTTATGAGGGACGTGGGAAAAGATGGCAGGCACCGTAAAACCTCACCACAGGTGTCACAACCCTGTCTGTCATTGGTTTCACCCATTGTCTTCCCCTGCCATTCTGTTGTCATTTGGTTTAGCCCTCGTCACCGTCATCTGTTGCACCTGTCCTTGTAATCATTAGTCATCTGTGTCACCTGTGTTTGATAATGAGTTACCCTTTATAAGTCTGTCTTTGAGTTTAGTCTTTTGTCGGCCTTTAACGTTCTCTGGATATGTGTTGAAAGTCCTCTGTGTTCCTGCCTGTTCCTGCCTTGTTCATCTTGGAGAATTCTATTAAATTTACTGTTGATTGTTAATCTCGTCTATCGTCTCGTCTCGTCCTGCACACCCACGTGACAGAAAGACCGACCCAAAAAAATTCACGGCGTCTTCCCCTGCGTTTATTTTCCGTTTTTTTTGTATCAGTGTTTAGTTTATTTTTTTTTCCCCCGTCATGAATGATCCCGCCGTCCTCATCCTCCTCCTGAAGCAGGGGAACCGCTCTCTCGAGGACCACACCAGAGACTTTATATTCCTCGCCCCGTTTACGCACTACCCGGACAGTTGCCTATGCACGTTCTACCGCGTGGGACTTAATGATAACATCCAGAGGCAGCTGTCCGGGGAGGGTCCTCGAGAGAGCCTCGCCGACTACATCGAGTGGGTGCTGGTGTCCAGCAGAGCTTCGTTGACCGCGAAGGATGACACCAGCCCCACTCCAGACCCAGAACCCAGCCCAACATCACCCCGACAAGCGGAGTTGCAGCCCGAGCCCACCGACGATGGAGAGCCCGAGCCGAGAGCGACAGAGCCAGAGCCGGACCCATCGGACCAGGTGCGAGAGCCGACTGCTACATCCGCGACGGTGGAGTGTGACGTGGAGCAAGAGAGGGCTACAGAGAGCCCTGCCCACTGCACCACCACTGGGGGTGAGAATGAGCAACACTCTGGGGACTTAATAGACTTTTCCACAGAACCACTGGCCTGCCTGAACTTCCCACCCACCCGCCCTCTTCTGCCTATGCCTGAGTCTCCGCTGGTCCCGTCCAGCCATCCTGAGTCTCCGCTGGTCCCGTCCAGCCATCCTGAATCTCCGCTGGTCCCGTCCAGCCATCCTGAGTCTCCGCTGGTCCCGTCCAGCCATCCTGAATCTCCGCTGGTCCCGTCCAGCCGTCCTGAATCTCCGCTGGTTCCGTCCAGTCGTCCAGAGTCATCGCTGATTTCGCCCAGCCTTCCAGAATCTCCGCTATCACCTGTCAGTCCCCCTGCTCACCCTCAGTCATCCACCTGTGCAGTGGGCTCGCCGCGGGACTGCCAGCTTCCATCGGCGTCTCGGCTGGAGGATTCCTCAGCTCCGCCTCCAGCCTCCGAGTCCTGGACTCCGCCTCGGCCCTTCGACCCCGCGGTTCCACCACGGCTCTCGACGCCCTCCTCTCCACCGTCGCCCGTCGATCCACCAGCTCCACCGGGCTCCATCGTCTTTCCGGCTCCGCCCTGGTCAGTCGTCACCCCATCGGCTCCTCAGGACTCTGCTCCTCCGGCTGTGCCTCGTCGCGCCGTCCCACCGGCTCCTTGGGACTCCTCCTTCCTGCGGGCACAGCCTCCATCCTCTGTCGCTCCGGCTCCGCCGCGGATCTCCGGGACTCCGCCTCCGCCTCGGGCGCCAGAGCCTGTTCCACCTTGGCCCTCCGGATCCTCGGCGTCACCCCGGATCATCGGCTCTCCGTCTCCGCCTCGGGCTCCTCCGCCATCTGCTCCGCCTCTGTCGGTCGGCCCCATGGAGTCGGCACGCCTTCCTCCACCATGGTTCCTCCCTCCGTCGGCTCCACAGTGGGCCGTCATCATGGCTGTGGTCTGGGTCTGTTCCTCCTGCTTCAGGTCCCTCCTGTTTCCTCCCTGGCTCCTCCCACCTTCGTCGCCCCCCTGGACTCTTATGACTTTGTTTGTTGTCCCCCTCCAGGGGTACCGTCCTCCGCCCAAGCCTCCTCCCTTATGTACTCTGTTTTTTCCGCCCCTCTCGTTTTTTCCACGGCGCGAGGACGCGCCTTTCCGGAGGGGGGCGTGATGTCACAACCCTGTCTGTCATTGGTTTCACCCATTGTCTTCCCCTGCCATTCTGTTGTCATTTGGTTTAGCCCTCGTCACCGTCATCTGTTGCACCTGTCCTTGTAATCATTAGTCATCTGTGTCACCTGTGTTTGATAATGAGTTACCCTTTATAAGTCTGTCTTTGAGTTTAGTCTTTTGTCGGTCTTTAACGTTCTCTGGATATGTGTTGAAAGTCCTCTGTGTTCCTGCCTTGTTCATCTTGGAGAATTCTATTAAATTTACTGTTGATTGTTAATCTCGTCTATCGTCTCGTCTCGTCCTGCACACCCACGTGACAACAGGAATGAAGAACAGAACAGTGATGAAAAATGGCAGTCATTCATTTGTCTTCTTGATGCTTTTAATTACCTGAACTCGGCTGGTTGTAGCCAAATTAGGCTTAATAACGTTTTACAGTCGTTGAATTTAATTTACATAATATTAATTAAACTATTCTGTTTAAAGGTGAAATGTGACATTTTTCCTAGCATAGAAACAAATGCCATTTGCCCATTTTATTTCCAGAAAGTGAGGTGATTTTTGTCCATTGGGAAGTGATTGGATTATGAAAATTGGCTGCATGACAGGTGGTTGTAGTGGAAGGCTTAAAAAATTATAGCTCTCTGTGATGTTAGATTGTCATGTCAGTGATGCACATTACAAAATAATAATTAGACTTGTCACTATGCCATATTGTTATGAATTGAGCAAAAACTCACAGGTTTTAATAATAGACTTTATACATACACACAAATGTACCTAAAAACTATGTGCAAAAGCTGCTTTAAATGCAAAGGATGGTCACACCAAATGTTGATTATTTAGTTAATAAAGGTTGATTGATAAAGAAAATCTATTTATGACCTAATTTTTGACAACATTACTGTAGCCCTGCAGGTAGGTCTCTTGAAGCATCTTGGAGACATTGCCACAGTTCTTCTAGATTTAGTCTGTCTCAGTTAGTTCTGTTTCTTTATGTCATTCCAGACAGACTGGATGATGAGATCAGATCTTTGGCTGTTGTCAGACTCCTTGTGCAAACAAAAATCTCACTGGATTATTACAATTAATGGCAAAAAGAATGTTTGGAAATGTAAACTGATATTTCCTACTGACACACTACAGCAAAAGATTAACCCAAAACAACTTTTAGCTGCTAAAAATACTAGTGTTCTAATAATTTTGGCCACAACTGTGTATATATATATATATATATATATATTAGGGTTGGGCGATGTCGACCAATTTGGCATCGTACGATGTCTAATGTGCAACATCGCGATGGACGATGGCATTGTCGGCGGGGGGCGGGGGTGAAGGATGGTTGTTGTTAAATAATTAATTAATAACAAATTAATTAATTGTAGCCTACCGTTTCCACCTGTGCTTAATTTGAGCCGGATCCTACCGGATCCCGTTCCGGAAAATGTCAAATTTTGGATTTTTCCGTTCCGGTATTTGTTTTTAAAGATCCGGCATTAACAAGTGCATTAGATCGTGACAGTGCGTGCGTGCATACGAGACAGAGCAAGCGCGGGTTTATGTAGATGTATTTGGAGGATGTGTGTTGGTCCTTAACATATTTTCGACCAGTCAGCTTTTTTAAGTTCAAAATCGCTCTCATTGATTGCTTACTGCTTAACCCACTCTCTTCAAACGCATTTAATGAGCAGCAGAATGTTTAGAGAGAAAGTGTAATATCAGAAATAATACCACATCAAGCAAAATATTATTATGTATTAACATTATAAACACTATAAAACATAGCTATAAGTTAGTTACCCTCCAAAATGAATCATTTAAATGTAACGGTATTCAGAACAGAACAGGAATGAAACAAAATATATAAAGTTAAGAAACCAAAACAAAGCGAAACTAAAAATACCAGGCGTTGGGCTCACGCACCTCTGTAATTCGGCACAAATCCAAGTGTTTCCATATTCCCAATGTATTTGAATGATAAACTGTTATTTATAATGTATACTAGGCTTTGTACTGTACATTCGTATTTCGATGAAAAAAATATATTCTCTTGTTTTTTGTTCCAAGCTCTGTTCGTTATGGTAAAACCATAAAAAAGGCATATTTGGTGTAGTTTATTTAATCTAATTTAATTAAAATTATTTTAATTATTAGTTTTTGTATGCCTAATTTATTAATGTAAACGAACTAGTTTGTGTAATTCGTTTGGAGTTCACTGTAATTTGTATTGTGATCGTTAACAACTTCCTATTATGTTATTATTTCCTCATAATAATAATAATAATAAAATAAGTAAAGATGCGGAAATTGAAAGCATGCATTTCATTTGGCTATATAGTGTGATTAAGTGTGTGTTTTTCGCGAGCGGGTTGCTGCTGCAGCGGCGGGGGCGGGGCGATGGACGATGGCATCGTCTATCGACCCAACCCTAATATATATACACACACAGTGCCTGGCAAAAGTATTCAGACCCCTTCTGTTCTTTAAAGGGGTCATCGGATGCCCATTTTCCACAAGTTCATATGATTCTTTACGGTCTTAATGATAAGTCTCTAATATACGCTATGCAAAATATCAGCTCATTTTATCGCATGGGCCCTTTAAATGCAAATGAGCTCTGCTCGCCCCGCCCCTCTCTGCTGAGGGATTAGATTGTTTACTTTAGCCGCGTTTACCGGCGAAACTTGCCAACAAGCACATTTTTAAGAAAGGCCAATTGCAAAGATGCATAAAAAACCCTTATACTCACTTCTGCTGTGGGTGAAGCTGCATCACGAATGATTCACACGAACATAGATGCATATGTAGATCGGGATCGGCCCTTTCCTTTTAAAACCGAAAGTAACGTTATCCTCTGCCTCTTAAGCGGCTCAGATGTTGGGAGTAAATTACGACTGCTATGTTCATTATTACATCCAACAACAGAACAACACCTCAATCGCTCAATTAGAGTTTTCCTCTGCACCTGAGTCACACAATGGCGATCGTATTTGGACTGTTTGAGCTCGGTGAGGGCGGGTCTAAGGTAAGATGCTCATGTCAATCAACTGTGTTTCGTCACAATGACAAGAAGCTGAGAATGACCTGATTTCCTGAAGGGGATATTACTTTTAAAGATTAAAAAAATACCACTGGGTGGATTTTTATCATTGTAGGGTGGTTGTGTGCATAAACTACCAACACACATTAATGTTCAAACAACATGTAAAAGTTATGCATCCGATGACCCCTTTAAGTTTTATGTTGCTGCACTATGTTAAACTGCTTTAAAATACTTTTTTCACATCAGTTAACACTCCATACATCTAATCTGTGACAACTTTGCAAGTTTATTAAAAAGTAAAAACTCAGACTGAAGTACTTTGCATAAATATTCACTCATTAACTCATCAGTTGAAACACCTTTACCGCCTTAAGTCTTTTTGGGTATGATGCCTCAAGCTTTGCACATCTGCATTTGGCAGTTATTTGCCATTCTTCGCCTCACTTCTTCACATCTTAAGCTCTGTCTGTATCATTGGATAGGGGCTGAGGTTTCTCCAGAAATATTCAGTGTCTGGCTGGGCCACTTAAGGACAATTGGTCCATAAGCTACTCTTTCTAGCAATGTCTTAGCTGCTAAACATCATTGTCCTTTTGGAAGGTGAATCTTTTGCCCAGTCTGGATGCTCTGGATTAGGGTTTCATTAAGGCTGTTTCAATATTTTGCTGCATTGAGCTTTCCTCCTCCAGTTCCTGCCGCAAAAAAACACCCCCACAGCATGAGGCTGCTACCGCCACACTTTATGGTTTGGATGCTACTGTGCAGGTGATGAGCAATGCCTGCTTTCCTCCATACGTGATGCTTGAAACTGAGCTTCATCACATCAGAGAATCTTGTTTCTCACTGTCTGAGAGTCCTTTAGGTTTTTTTTTTTTTTTTTTTTGCAAATTACAAATAGGTTTTCATGTGTCTTCAATAAGTAGAGCATTGAGTCTGGCCACACAGTCATAAAAGTCAGATTGACGGAGTGTTGCAGTCATGTTTGTTCTTTTGTAAGTTTCTGCCTTCTGCATATATACTCATGGAGCTCAACTAAAATGACCACCAGCTTCTTAATAACCACTCTAACCAAGACCCTTCTCCATTGATTGCTCAGTTTGGCCAGGAGGCCAGCTCTAGGAAGAGCCCTGGTTGTTTCAGACCTCTTTCATGAAGGATAATAGAGGCTACATGCATCTGTGAACCTTCAGTGCAGCAGATATTTTCTGAATTCTTCCTCAGATCTGTGGCTTGACAGGCAGTTCTTTTGACCTCAGGACTTGGTTTTTGCTCTGTTATTCATTTTCAGCTGTATTCCCCTTACGGAAAAGAATTTTTTTCAAGTGTGCTATTAGTATACTTCTTTTAAACTAAAAAATAGGAGAGTATACTTTCAGTCTACTTTATTATGTACTTCTCAGAAATGTGCTTTATATACTTCTCAGAAATATACTTAAAATGACATTTAAGTATACTTGACTTATACCTAGAAAAAGTCTAAATATATTTGAGCTATACTTGTGCTCTGAGAATCCGTGTTTTCATTGTTATACGCTAGGGGCACTATTGCACATCTTCTGTGTTCTCAGAATTTCCAAAACACAAGTGAAGAAGAAACCGAAACAACAGACGCTTCCACATGTAATCTAACACAATAATCAGACTTAAAACAGTATCAAAACCATAGATATGTAAAACTGTATAATGTTATGGAATAAAATGTCAACCCATGAAAAGCTTTGGGGTGTTGATCAACTCCATCTGTGTTTTAATTATCATAAATAGTTTTTTTTTTTAGCTTTTTGTTCAAAATGTTGTTTTTTTATTTATTTATTATTTATGAAACTTACCCACAAGTGTTTATGTCTAAAATAAGAACAAAATGTTTTTGTTTACATTTTGATGCTTTGTATGTTCAGATATTCATATAATAAAATATATACAAATTAATACCTAAATAGGGACATAGTAGGCCCAGTATACTTAAAGGATGATATAAAGTTCACTTAAAGAAAACTTACGAGTATAATTGCAGTATAAAACCACTAAACTAAGAGTTTACCGAGACTAGACTTCAAAGTGTACTAAACATGCATAAAAAAGTATTTAATTAGTAAACTATCAGTATACCTATAAGGTCACTTTTAGTATACTTGCAGTACAACCTGAAAACATAGATGTACACTAGTTGTGTACTCAAAGTTTACTACTGTTATACTAAAATATACTTTTATATACTATAAAGTGGGCCAATTTAATCCCAAGGAGTATTGAAATAGTACACATAAAAGTATACTATTAGTACACTGATATTGGTATACCAAAAATATACTTGAACTATACATAATAAAATAAACTTGAATACTTCTTTTTGGTAAGGATCAGACTTTTATTGAGAGCTGTGTGCCTTTCCAAATCATACCCATTCAATTGAATTTGCCACAGGTTATCTCCACTCGAAGTGTAACATCTATAAGCAAAATGAATACTCCTGAGGTGCATTTCAAGCATCCCAGATAAGGGTGTGAATACTTATGCAATCTAATCATTTCAGTTTGTTTTATTTTTTAATACATTTGCAAAGTTCTCACTTTTATTCTGTATGGAGTGTAGATTGATGTGGAAAAGTTTCAGTTTTATTTAAAGCAGTTTAAAATAAGCCTGGAACATAAAACATTGCCTGGTTCTAATCTGTTGAATAACTATATGGTAGAAAGATATTAATAATTTATTTGTAAAGCTGCTTTGAAACAATGTGTATTGTGAAAAGTGCTATACAAATAAATTCAATTAATGGACAATAGGTACATTTATTAGAGTAAATTTGGTCAATTTTCATTTCATTTGGAATTTATTGTGCAGAGAAAACTGTATTGTGATTTCTCCGAAGACTGTAAACACTGTCGCTTAGTGATGCTTTCAAGACATTGCTCTGTTTGTTTAAACAACCTGAAATTTATTTCTCAACCAACGGCATGTTTTTGACACCGAACGACCGGCTTGTCTGAATAATGGCTGGTTGTACTTTAGTTGGGCGGAAGCGACAGTGAAAGTGTTTGGGTAAACGATCATTATTTCTCCATCTGATGCATTAGTCACACAGAAATTCCACACATGACCTTTAAAGAAAGGTATACTTAGTATTTATTTATGCTGTGCTGGCCAGGTTGACAGTCGGGTTTTTGTCTTAAAAAAGAAAAAAAAGCCGTGACATTGTTCGGTTGAGCCTTTTGTAGATTTCATAAAACATCCTCAAAGTTCTGGATTAGGTTTCTGTACTTGGAAGAACAATACCTTCACTTCTTCTAGCCTATTTGCAAGTACACGTGCACAATGAAGTGAAATAATGAGACTCATATTGATTGTCTGAGAATGCAGTTCTCACCTTTCTTCGCTAACACTCAATGAATTCTTGACACTCACCTCTCCTGCCTATGATTAACATCTACATGTGAATACCAGCTCAGTCTGCCAGCAGCCCTCTATAACCCTCTTCATTGAAATCCTTCTTCAGAACAAGTGCGTTTGATTACTGACGGACACTTTGTCACAGCCAGCTGTGGATGTAGAAAGACTGCAAATCCTTTTTAAACACATGCTGTTCAATTATTTCACAAAGAATTGTAAAGATGTAGAAAGTAACATTGAAATTAAACAGCAAATTTGGAAATTGAAAGGCTGGAATAGTATTTTCATGTATTATCATTGTTTCATTTGCAACAAAAATCATTTCTGTAGTGTAGATTTTTTGATTGTACTTTTTTGATTAAGTGGGGTTTGCCTGTGCATAAGTTGCTGTACTAGGGCATTGTGGATGGTTGCTGTGTGGTTGCTGAATAGTTTTATCACATTGTTATGCGGTTGCTAGGCTGGTTGCTTATTGGATCAAGACAATAAAATCTCACTGTACAGCTTTGTGATGCTAAAATTTCACAGCAAGTTGTTTAGCAGCAGACAAGTCAAAAATTTAGTCAAAACAAGTGTAAAATGTTTGCGATTTATACTGAAAAAAGACTGAAAAAAGGTTACAGCAAACATATGTTAACTGGTTAATTGTAAATTACCTTACCATAAAATTTAAAATGGGTTAACATTGCATTTTACTGTAAAATACTGTTAAATTGATGATTTTTGAATTCTATTTTTGATTTTTGTAATAGAATTTTTTGATGAATTATGTGGGTGAGAAACAGTAAAAATACATTTCTAGAAGTACCCACATGACACATTGCATATGCTTAATTTTATTAATTTTAGTTTCTTTTTTCCCATTTTTGCTGTTGTGCATGGTATTTTGTGTTACATTTGTTTAGTTCACTAGTTCGCTTTTGCATATAATAAACAGCGTAAAAGTTAAGCGTGTTTGGCATGCTGTCCGGGAGAGGGCTCCGAGCTCGGTAGTCATTCCCGAGCCCGGGGCACTCCCCCTGCCCAGGGAGAGGGGTCCGAGCTCGGCATTTGGCCCGAACCCAATAGCGCTCCCCCCTAGCTGGAGGTGAAGAAAAATGAAAAAAAAGGGGGGGTGGGAGGGATGCTGGAATCAGAGATAGCTGAAGGTAGGACTGCTTGGTTATTTAAAGGGACTGTAGTAATTGGATAGGGAGAGTGATTGGATAGGGAATGATTGCTGATGATGAATTGGCCGTGTTAATTATCTGCGCGAGCTCCTCCTGAAATTTGTTAATGAAACGTCACTTCACTAGTTCGCTTTTGCATATAATAAACAGCGTAAAAGTTAAGCGTGTTTGGCATGCTGTCCGGGAGAGGGCTCCGAGCTCGGTAGTCATTCCCGAGCCCGGGGCACTCCCCCTGCCCAGGGAGAGGGGTCCGAGCTCGGCATTTGGCCCGAACCCAATAGCGCTCCCCCAAAGTGCAAAATAACTGCAGGACAGCAGCCAGATGACCCCCCAAAAAGCTTAACTTGGCTGAAGGGATGCTGGACGTTTGGAAGTAGACAGAGTGTGGGAGGAGCTTCTGCGGGCATTGCTAGAGAAGAAGCATTTTGCGGGAGTGAAACTTGAGGCAGGTGGAAATTATGAATGGTGCTCTTGAGGGAGCGGGCATAGCTGTTGCGTGGGGAAAAAAAAAGCGGTGGCTGTAGCGGGGCTTTGCATTGCTGCGCGTATAGAAAATAAGCGGGGGCTTCAACAAGAGCCATGCGTTGCAGGGCGTGAGAGAAAAGCGGGGCGAGCACTGCTATGCCGAGCACTGCTGTGCGTAAGAGGGGCTCCAGCGGGGGCGCGCATTGCTGCGTGTGTAGGGAATAAGCGGGGGCTTGAACAGGAGCCATGCGATGTTGAGCGTGACGTGAAAAGCGGGGCGAGCACTGCTGTGCGTAAGGGGGGGCTCCAGCAGGGGCGCGCATTGCTGCGTGTATGGGGGATAAGCGGGGGCTTGAACAGGAGTCATGCGATGTTGAGCGTGACGGGAAAAGCGGGGCGAGCACTGCTGTGCGTAAGGGGGGCTCCAGCGGGGGCGCGCATTGCTGCGTGTATAGGGGATAAGCGGGGGCTTGAACAGGAGCCATGCGATGTTGAGCGTGACGGGAAAAGCGGGGCGAGCACTGCTGTGCGTAAGGGGGGCTCCAGCGGGGGCGCGCATTGCTGCGTGTATAGGGGATAAGCGGGGGCTTGAACAGGAGCCATGCGATGTTGAGCGTGACGGGAAAAGCGGGGCGAGCACTGCTGTGCGTAAGGGGGGCTCCAGCGGGGGCGTGCATCGCTGCACGTATAGGGGAAAAGCGGGGGCTTGAACAGGAGCCATGCGATGTTGAGCGTGACGGGAAAAGCGGGGCGAGCACTGCTGTGCGTAAGGGGGGCTCCAGCGGGAGCGCGCGTTGCTGCGCGTAGGGGAATAAGCTGGGGTTTTAACGAAGGCAGGATGTCCCGAGGAAAAGGGGCGCAAAGGGGGTGGTTGAAGCGGCTAGAGATGGCGTGGACGGGGGTGGGCTGGCGGTAGAACGGGTTGGCCGATTAGGGTTTGGTGGGTTTCCTTGATGAAAGCGCGGTCTGATCGGATATAGCTTTTGAAAGCTTCCGATGTCCACCGGCCGAGCGCTTGGATCTGCTGTTGGGAGAGGCCTTTTTGCGCGGCTGTGGTTGCTGCGCCTATGCGGAATGAATGGCTGGAGAAATTGTCCGCTGGAATGCCGGAGAGGAGCAAGATGGATTTAAGGTGCTTTTGGAACCAAAAGCGTGTGGCGGGGCGGTTGGAGTCGTCTGTAAAAAGAGGGTCGGAGGGGAGTCTGGATTGGGATTTCCTGAGCTGAAGGAAGGCAAGGAGGGTTTGGAAGGGTTGGAGGGGAGATTGAAGGTTGAAAATATATATGAAATGGCCTTTCTTAGTTTGGTCTGTCTTACTTTGTTTAATGAAGTAAGAGATGGTTTCACCGTCTAGAACTGCTAGATCGGAGATGGTGGGGTGGATGGCTGGGTTGAAGCCAGATGTAATGGCGAGCTCAGAGCATCTGAGAAAACCGAAAAAAGCCAGGATAAACATTGCGTCTAATGTGCGGGCGGTATGGATAGAATGGTAACCATTACGGAGCGTGGATATGCATTTGGTCAGGATCTTAAGGGTGATGGGTTGTCTAGGGTCTGGGCGGCTGGGCTGGGTTTTTTGTATGCCTTTGATGAGGAGGGATGTCTGGGAATTGGAAATATGGGGAGAAGGTGAGCCGAATACCAATTTGTGAAAAAATTGGACTCCGCTTAGGTATCCTTTGATGGAACTGGCTTTGAGGTTTTTATTGGAGTTGAGATGGGAGATAAACGAGGTGACAGTGAGCAGGGAAAAATCGGGGAAAGGTAAGCTATAGGCGGCGTGGAAAGTTTTAAAGCATTTCCACGCTGTAAGGTAGGATTGGAGAGTCCTGGGGGAGACTGCTTGGAGAATGGAGTCGATGGATGCTTCGAGAAGAGGCCTTAGGGGGTGGTTTATGGGAATATCAGTTCTGAATAAGGAGGGACTGGGGTTGGGAGCGGGTCCGCTTCTGGAGCCAGCGATCTGAATTTCTGAAAAGCAAAACGAGAGAGAGAGTCAGCGATTTGATTCTTTGAACCGGGGATGTGTTTTGCAGTTATGATAAATTGGTCACAAGTAGGGATGCTCATATTGACCGTTTAACCGTTAACCGTCAGTAAGAATTTTAACCGATTATTACTATCAGTTAAACGGTTAAAAAAATAAATAAATAATAATATTATATATATATATATATATATATATATATATATATATATATATATATTATTTTTTACGTTTGCTGCATGCATGGTGAAAGAAAAAATGTTTACTCGCAGGCGTGTGGACACGTGCAGTGCGGCTGTTCAGACATATTTTGCTGAGTAAGCACCTGTTTTACCTTCTCTTAGTTTGTGTAACTCATGTAGTAGCCTATATGCAACACGATGGCAATGGCGATATTGGGTTATCAAAGAGTGAATCCATGAATAAATGTATTCAAATTCTGAATTAATTATAGTCTAAAAAGAGCGCGCTCCCCTTACAATCACTGGAAAGCTCTCACTCATACATTACTGTAGTTAATCGCAATCTCACAAAGTTAATAAAAAGTAATAAAATAACCTTTACTCTGTAAATGGATCTCTTATTTACATCATGTCTACACTTTCTTTGTTTTAATGAGAGAGTTCGTTCGTGGAGGTATAGAATTCAGCAGAATTGAAACAGGTGTTGTGCCTTTTTTCGACCCCTGCCAAATTATGACCCCCTCTCGTTGAAAGCGCTACCTGATTGCCTAATCCTAACCCCACCCCTAATCCTAACCCCTCCCCCACACCTAACCCTAAACCTACCAATACTAGGGGGGTAGTAATCTGGCGGGGGTCAGAATTCGGCACAACACCGGCACTTTGAGTGGTGAGAGGATCGTAACATAGCCGCCTCTGATTGGCCATTGCGATAATGTGATCAACAGAAATGTCTGTGATTGGCTATTGAACACTGTGAAAACACGTGTCTCCACAGTGGATGAAAAGACCCGAACCGCAAATTGAAAGGATTTTTGTGAAGTGTTTTTATCACGGATCTAAGCGTTAACAGTCAGACAGCGTTCCAGTCTATCCGTACAGCATGTCCACATGTTAAAAACTGAGGTATAAGCTGGTCCGCTATATGTTTTTATGTCCGACGAGAAGAACAAGACCGGTACCTTTCTTCAAAGCGCATAGAAGGATTCAGTGTGTTTTAGTTCTGTCATCTTAATTAGGTAGTTATTTAACTTATACATATTTAGTGTAGGCCTATTTATATTATTCTTTTTTTTTTTATTTCATTCTGATTTTCTCTGTTCTCAGAAGCGCTGCTGATGCGTGATAATTTGAGTAAATGAATGCAGTTTTTGTTGTTGCTCTGTATGCTGCTGTTTGCACGTTAAAATAAAACATTTGCTTGTATTTTTATGTATCATCACAGATACTTGTGCATTCTATTTTTATTTTAAACGAATTCATTATTCTAATTTTATCAGTTAACGGTTAATGATCGGATAACGAGCAGCGGTTGTCGGTCAGGAAAATTAACCGAAATGAGCATCCCTAGTCACAAGCTGAAATCCAAATCAAACGTCTGAGCAAAGGCATGAGCGCGGGGGAGTGGGAACGGCCTTTGTTAATGCAGTGCACGGTAGCTTCGTTGTCGCAGTGGACGACGATGCTGGTGGCGGACCACTCTTTGCCCCATAGGAAAGCTGCGGCCACTAACGGGTAGAGCTCAAACAGTGCTGAGGATGATAGCTGCTGAGGCAAATCTGCCAACTCGGGGGGCCAGGTAGAAGCGAACCAGCGGCCCCGGAGAAAACCTCCAAAGCCGACGGAAGGGGCGGCGTCGGTATATAATTCGATATCGATTGGGGAAGAAACCAAATTGCTGTAAAAGAACGATAAGCCGTTCCACTGTTTAAGGAAAGAAATCCATAAGCTGAGCTCATTGCGGCAAGAATCAGTTATGGAAATGCGATCCTCAAGGGCGTGGGCGGAGGAGGAGAGGGAGAGGAGATGGGAGATGAAGGGGCGGCCTTGTGGGATGATGCGCATCGCGAAATTTAGATGACCCAGAATGGATAGCAGCTCGCGTTTTGTACAGCTACAATTTGTTAGCAGAGTGGAAGCTACTAGAATTGTTCTGTCAATCTTTTCTTTGGGCAGGGAAGCTAGGAATTTTTGGGAATCTAAATTGATGCCCAAAAATTCGATGGAAGTGCTAGGACCCTCGGTTTTGTCTTGAGCGAGGGGAATCCCGAGTTCTGAGAAAAGCTTTTGGGTTGTCAAGAGGTGTGCGGCTGGGACGGAATCTGGGGGTGAAATGATTAAGAAATCGTCTAAAAGATGGATCAGATAGGGTAAATTGTAATTATTGGAGAGGATCCAGCAAATTGCCTCTGACAGCGTGTCGAAGATTTTTGGACTGCTTTTGCAACCGAATGTGAGGCGTACGGCGAAATAGAATTCGTTTTTCCAGCGAATGCCGAATAAGTGCCAGAAATCTGGGTGGATGGGCATGACTTTGAAGGCGGAAGTAATGTCGACTTTGGCCAACCAAGCGCCGCGACCTGCCTTTTTAATCAAGGTAGTGGCTTGGTCGATGTCGTGGTAGTGAAGAGAGAACTCTTCGAGCGGAATGAGGCTGTTAATGCTAGGGAATGGGGAATTATGCGGGGAAGAAAGGTCAATTATGAGGCGTTTTTTGCTTGAGAATTTTCTGGTGGCGACGCCGATGGGGCTGACTCGATAGATGCTAAAAGGAGGGACAAGAAAGGGGCCTATCATGAAATTTGAGTCTATTTCTTTTTTGATTAGGCCGTCCACTGTTTCGGGTTCGGTGAGAGCGGAGTGGAGATTTGGGCAGATGAGGTTTTGGGAGGGGAGGCTCAGGACGCCGGGGTGGAATCCATGGGTGAGACCTGAAAGAACATAACATACAAAATGAGGATCGGGGTGGTGAAGCAATTCAGCAGATAAGCGGGAAACATTTACGGGAGTCGATAAATATCTTTTTTGGTTTTTATTTGCAGCTTTGTGTACAGGACAAACCATACGTGCATGAGCACCGCCACAAAAACTGCACACATGCATGAAACGGCAGCGCTGTCTGGTGCACCTGCCGTTGTTGAAGTCATTGCAGACTTGGTTGCTAGTGGAAGAAGGGGGGTGGCGAAATGTGGGAGTAGGGGTAGCTGGGGTCTCCATGAGACGCGGGACGTAGCTCGTGGATTTGGGTTGGGATGGTTCGGGGCCGGGAGGAATGGACGGATTGATAAAAGTGCAGTTGGAAGTAGGGTGGGAAAATGAACGGCAAACTGCGCAGGAGATGTTGCGGCAGCCCAGGAAGACTCTGCTATGGAGCTCGGTGTCCAGAGCTCCCCAGTAAGGACACTGGTTCCACTGGGCTACGCGGATGGCACATTTGGCGGCGAACAGCTTATGGTAAGTGTAAAAGTGGGAACCTCCGAATGACAGCGCGAGCTCAGCGACTATTGCGAGATAATCGCTGAGTTCGCGCCTCCTGTGGGGAAAAACGGTGCAGATGATTTCTGCGTAACGGGTGAAAGCCATGGTGAACTCGGCAAAAGAAAGAATGCGTGACTGTGCGGGTGCGGAATTTTTTAAAGTGACTGAAAAATCGCCAATATTGATTTGGCGATCGGCAGGTGAGGGTAAGATTGGTGACAACAGGGTGAAAAGATCTACATCCGCACCTGCTAAAATCTGGGTCCTGATTGAGTTGGGGACTGGGGGAGGTTCCAGCGCTAGAGCGTTTGGCGGGGCTGGAAGGGGAGTGGCTGAGGCCAATGAGAAGGGAGGGCGGGCCTGAGGAGGAAGGAAAGTGGCTGCGGGGACTGATAGCGGCTGTAAGCGTGCGCTGCGGCCGTCTCCTGAAACGGGAAAGGGAGGAGGGAAGAGAGGGGGAATGAGAGGCACCGGTGCTTGTGGCATGAGCGGGGGAATGCTGGTGCTATGAGTGGAAGGCGGGGCTGCGGGCCATGAAAAGGGGAGAGAAAGGAGAGGCACGGGTTGCGGACGAGAATCGGCCGCGGGAGTGGGCGAGTTCGTGCTGCTGCGGCGGCTCGTGGAGGCGATGGCTGGCTCTCTGCCAGCGTGAGCAGCAGGTTCCCGCTTCGAAGGTCGAGCGGGGTGGCCATGGCTGGAGACTGCGGTGTCCGGGGCGTGGCCCGAACTCGGTGACGGCCTTCTGCTGCGTCCTGACGTTGTGTAGGGGGCGCTGCGGCCTGAGCGCGCCCTGCCTGACGCCCTGGTGGGAGGGGTGGATGCTGGTTTTTCCTGCTGCTGGAGAGATGAGTAGAGTGCGAGGAGTTCTGCTTTTGAGGAACGGCGTGTAAATGATACGCCGGCGCTGGTGAGGGCCTTGCGAAGCTCGGCTATGGTCCATTTCTCCTTGGCTGGGGTGCAGGAGAAGGCTGAACCGTAGGAGGACGCTGGGGATGATGCCCGGCGTTTAGAAGGTGGTGGAGACGGCGTGAGCTGGCGTCTCGGAGTGCGAGCAGCGGTGGTGCGTGAGGGCCTGCGGCCCCGTGATGCAGCCGCGGGCTCGCTTGATGGATCCTGCTGGGCGCTGGTGGCCTGAGCGGCGACCTGGATGGAGGCTGGAGGAGCTACAGGAAGCTCGGCGTCTGAGGAATAATCCTCGGAGGAGTGAATCTCAGACATGTTCGACGGCAATGAAGCTGGAATCAGAGATAGCTGAAGGTAGGACTGCTTGGTTATTTAAAGGGACTGTAGTAATTGGATAGGGAGAGTGATTGGATAGGGAATGATTGCTGATGATGAATTGGCCGTGTTAATTATCTGCGCGAGCTCCTCCTGAAATTTGTTAATGAAACGTCACTTAATGTACTAGTTCAAGTCATATTTAATTTTATAGTGCTTTATACAAAACAGCTTTACGGTAATAAACAGGAAAATAACAGTATTAGTGTTGCAGAATTAATTATGAAACAAAATAAATTTTACCTGAAAAGCAGCTGTTTAGAAGATAATTGTCATTATTCAGCTCAATTTAGTTCAGTGTTGATTTTCAATTTGTTCAGTAACAGTGTCACTATTGCAAAATTCATCACTTCTGAAACTCAGTGCAACTATAAAGCAGCTCAAAAAAAAAGAGAAACTAAAAGGGTCATTATTTTACTCAAATCAGTTCAGTGTTGATTTAGAATTCAGTTCGGTAATAGTCCAAAGTTCATAAATTATGTATTATAAAATTTAACGTCTTGACGTCATCAAGTGAACCGAACAAAACTTATTGTCATATTTTGGGCTGTACTAATCGGTTGGAAGAGAGCAAAAAGCTAAGTAACAAAAGCTGTTTGTGGTTGGCCAAACTGAATCAGGATTTCCAGAGCAAGAACATTTGTGTTTGTTCTTATCATTTCCAGTCAGGTAGGTGAAATATTAGGCTATTATCTTAATTAATACTGCTCGTACGTATCTTTACCACCTATTAAGTTAAGTTTGTCAAAATATTGCGCCCTTTCCTGCTTACTAAGTCCTTCTCTATATAATTTAGCACCTTTCACAATTTTTTTCAGTGGTTTAGACAGCATAAATTAGCAGAATAACGTATTCATTAGTACATTAACCATGCAATCCATGCTGTTTTTTTACATCATAATTATTTTACAGCATTAGTTGAGAGATTTTTTTCCTTGAGAAATTTGGCATGCACTGTACATAATATATATCCAAAATAATCGCCATTGAATCGAATCGAATCGGAAACTGAATATAATCTCGAGCTTGTGAATCAGAATCAAATTAAATTGTGAATTTTGTGTCAAAACCCAGCCCTAATAACCAATTTGCCTCATGTACTATACCTGATATATATCTAAAAATAAATGATATTGAATGGAATCAAATCGAATCAAAAATTGAATCAAATCGCAAGCTTTTAAATCAGAGTCAAATTGTTTCGTGTCAAAACCCAGCCCTAATAACCAATATGCCGCATATACTGTACCTAATATTTATTCAAAATAATCAATATTTATTTGAAGCGGAAATTTAATCGAACTGCAAGTGTTGAAATCAGAATCAAATTGAATTGTGAAATTTGTGTCAAAACCCATCTTTACTAACCAGTATGCTAAATGTACTTTACCTGATATATATCCAAAATTATCAATATTGAATCGAATCGAATCGAATCAGAAATTAAATCAAATCACAAGCTTTTGAATCTGAATCAAATTGAATTGTGAATTGTGTCAAAACCCATCCTTAATAAGCAATATGCTGCATACTGTACCTGATATATATCCAAAATAATCAATATTAAATAGAATTGAATCAGAACTTGAATTGAACTGCAAGCTTTTGAATCAGAATCAAATCGAATTGTGAAATTGTGAGTTGTGTGTCAAAACCCATCCTTAATAAGCAATATGCTGCATGTACTGTACCTGATATACTGTATATCTAAAATAATCAGTATTGAATCGAAATGAATCAAATCGAAATTTGAATTAAATCTCAAGCTTTTGAATCAAAATCAAATCAAATTGTGAAACTGTGAATTGTGTGTTAAAACCCATCCTTAATAAGCAATAAGCTGCATGTAATGTACCTGATATATATCCAAAAAAATCAATTTTGAATCGAATCGAATTAGAAATTTAATCGAATCGAAAGCTTTTGAATCAGAATAAAATAGAATCATGAAATTTGTGTCAAAACCCATCCTTAATATCTAATATGCTGCGTGTACTATACCTGATATATATCAAAATTAATCAATATTGAATCAAATCAAATCAGAAATTGAATCGAACCGCAAGCTTTTGAATCAGAATCAAATAGAATCGTGAAATTTGTGTCAAAACCCAGCCCTAATAACCAATAAGCTGCTTGTACTGAACCTGATATATATCCAAAATAATCAATATTGAATCGAATCGATTTAGAAATTGAATTGAATCGCAAGCTTGTAAATCAGAAACATATTGAATTGTGAAATTAGTGTCAAAACCCAGCACAAATATCCAATATGCTGCATGTACTGTACCTGATCTATATCCAAAATAATCGATATTAAATCGAATTGAATCAAATCGAAAATTGAATCGAAATGCAAGCTTGTGAATCAAAAAACAAATTGAATTGTGAAATTAGTGTCAAAACCCAGCACAAATATCCAATATGCTGCATGTACTGTACCTGATATACTGTATATCTAAAATAAACGGTATTGAATCGAAATGAATCAAATCGAAATTTGAATTAAATCTCAAGCTTTTGAATCAAAATCAAATCAAATTGTGAAACTGTGAATTGTGTGTTAAAACCCATCCTTAATAAGCAATAAGCTGCATGTAATGTGCCTGATATATATCCAAAAAAATCAATTTTGAATCGAATCGAATTAGAAATTTAATCGAATCGAAAGCTTTTGAATCAGAATCAAATAGAATCGTGAAATTTGTGTCAAAACCCATCCCTAATATCCAATATGCTGCATGTACTGTACCTGCTTTCATAATATTGAATCGAATTTAATCAAATCAAATCGAAAAATTAATCAAATCACAAGGTTTTGAATCTGAAACAAACTGAATTGTGTCAAAACCTAGCGCTAATAAGAAATATGCCATCCTGTAATAGCTGATACATTGTCACTGTAGTTTTTGTAGTGATTTTCTGGCAACCACAGCTTGCATTTTTATTTTTATTTTTTACTATGTACACTTTAAATATTTGTGCATTTGTGCAACTCTTGCACTGTGTATTTGGTTTCAGCATCCGAGAGAAAACTGAAAATGGCGGTGAAGGTCAACTGATACGAGTCCATATTTTTTGTTAACAGCCAGAGTAGACATTTTTGCAGATGAACAAACAGGTCACATGTCTGCCGCGAGCTGTATTTGTCCAATCAATGTTATTGACATTTTTTTTAATATGCAAAAATAGGACACTAGTCCAATGTACAGTGTGAAACAATTTTATAGTGTGAAAAGCCCATGTGATATTCTGGTTACTAGATTCTTTTTCCATCGCAATGCATCACTCATGATAATATCTACAGCTCCTTATGCAATGTGTGTTTTGAAGAACAAACAATTATTTGTCTCACTTGACAGATATTGAAAGATTTGTAGCCTGGTTTTATTGCTGTGAATGTGAGGCAGAAGGGTGTGCGCTGTGACTGTCATTGACTCAGAGGCATATGACCGCAGGAAGGCAGGGGAACATAGAGGACATGCTGTCCATCTGTTTCTCTAAGCTACAGGAGAGAGTCTGTTTGTCTGATGCTCATGATCTCTTAGGGCTTTATTGATTCGTGCATTAGCTGTTTCCCCAAACTGCAGGGCTTAAAGTAACACCATTATTCCACTCTTAATGGGCAGCCGCATTTTGTTCCACTTTAAATACTTGAAGTGGATTTTGTGAGGTCCAAAGGAAGCCAAGCATTGGCTTTCCAGTCATATCCGAACCCCCCAAGACCCCATCCTCCCCTCCCTGAGCTCTGGCCGTTCGTGTTTACCGTCAAGCCTTGTAGCTTAACCCTCAATCATACTCATCATTAAAGGAGTCAGAGTGGTTGCCATGGTAACCGGTCCTCCCAGCGATCGGCCGGTCTCTGGACATACGTCCATGTATATCGTTATTTCTCTTTTATGTATTTGTTTACTTATTTATTTATTGGATCAATCTCTGTGGACAGCCTTATCCTTCTTCACCATGTTTCCCTCAATTCAGTCAATGAAAATATCTTATTTTCTCTCTCGACCTCTTGTTTTTCTCATTCAGTCCAGTGCGTAGCAGCCTTCAGGGCTTTAATGCTATCTGAGCTGAGCCGAGGAGACGTCGCTTGTATTGCAATGGCTGTAACATCTGTAAAGCGTGACATGATTATTAGATGATCCTTTATACACTTCTCATGGGATTGCCCTTTCCTTTCAATTAATTTCCCCTTCATTAATTAACTGGGCCTTCTCATCTATATGAAGCCATTTTTTTCTATGACCTTTCACTGCTGCCCAGTTAAAAACATTTTGTTTTAGTGGTTTAAATTTCACTGTATAACACATTGTTCAAGATAGACCAAGATTATATTATATTATATTATATTATATTATATTATATTATATTATATTATATTATATTATATTATATTATATTATATTAATGCTTTTAATTTCACTGTATAACATATATTATATTATATTATATTATATTATATTATATTATATTATATTATATTATATTATATTATATTATATTATATTATATTATATTATATTATATTACAAAATCCTATTTTAGGACTATAACTTTTTTTTTTTTATTGTGACATTATTTGTATGTCAAGTCGTGTAAATCGTTGTTGTATTCTTAATAATTAATTATTTAATTCATACATTTATTTATTCATTACATTATCATTTTTTTAAATGAATGCATAAATGAATGAACTGTTTTCAACATGATAATATTGATATATAATATTTAAACCAATAATGACTGAAAATAATTGAGCAGCAAATCAGCATATTAGAATGATTTCTGAAGGATCATGTGACACTGAAGACTGGAGTAATGATGCTGAAAATTCAGCTTTGCATCACAGAAATAAATTACATTTTAAAATATATTAAAATAGAAAACATCTATTTTAAAATGTAATAATATTTCACAATATTACTGTTTTTACCATATTTTTAATATGTGACCTTGGACCACAAAATCAGTCATAAGGGTCAATATTTTTAAATTGACAAAATTAAAGGGCACTATTTGGCTGAGATACAACTATTTGGTGCAAAAACATCAAAATATTGAGAAAATCACCTTTAAAGTTGTTTAAATTAAGTTCTTAGCAATGCATATTACTAATCAAAAATTAGGTTTTGATATATTTACAGATGGAACATGATCTTTACTTAATATCCTAATGGTTTTTCTCATAAAAGAAAAATCAATAATTTTGACCCATACAATGTATTGTTTGCTATTGCTACAAATATACCCATACTACTTAAGACTGGTTTTGTGGTCCAGGGTCACATTTGTATAATAAAATTCTAGTACAATACATAATATACATAATAAAAGAATACATTTTGCTTGCTGACTGTTAAATTGGAAATTCTAAAAACTAAAACAAACATTACAGTAATAAGAATTTGGATGAGAATTACCCTCAATGTTTCTGTAATAGAGTTTTCTTCATGTAAAATCTAATTTATTTGTCTGTTTCCTCTGGCTTCGGGATGAAATATGAGCCAGGCTTGTTCTAGACAGGTTTCATGAGATTCACCCAATTACTGCCATTGCTTTCTGATACAGCTCTCCATCAAAGTGTCAATACATTTCCCAGAATTATAGCCAATCCTAAACTCACGTTGATACTCTACAAGTCAGACAGAAACAGTAGCTGTTTTCTCTCTCTTCCTTAGTTCTCAATATGTTGTTTCTCATCAGTTCGCTTTCCCAATCTACAAGCTGCGCTCGAGGAATTCCTGGTAACACTCCCCTCTTCTGGGCAATTCTAATTGAGCTATAAACATATTTTGTGCTGATATATTCAGTCTTCTGCTATAGGCTGTTAAGAAAGGATGTTGTCCAGCGGCTGCACTGACAGTGATATGCAATCACAGTGAAGGAGCAAGCCGTTAAACACGCTGTATCTATAAAGAACTGTCAGGAGATAGAGTCAACACGCTGGAGCAGGAGAAACTGAACAGGGCTCTATATCAGTCATGTAGCGTAAATGAGACGTTCACTCCCTAGAGTGCCGTACATCAGCCAAAGCTACTTCATTGACATCAACCTGAACAAACCAAGATAACAACGTGATTTATGGGCCAAGCTGATTGACAAAGTCCAGTACAGGTCCCCACACTTGTGTGTTTGTAAAAATATTTTTGTGTAATAAGCACATTTTAATTTTTCATGGAAATGATGAATCAATTGATGCATGCTTCAACAATTTCCTGCTTCTGCATAGAATATATTTTTACAGAAAATTTGAAAATGTAATGTACATACAGTGGTGTGAAAAAGTGTTGGCCCCTTTCCTGATTTTTTTTTATTCTTTTGCATGTTTGTCACACTTTTTTTAATGGAGTTTTTTATTATGAAGGGAAAACAAAATCCAAACCCACATGGCCCTGTGTTAAAAAGTGTTTGCCCCCTAAACTTAATAACTGGTTGGGCCCCCCTTAGCAGCAACAACTGCAATCAAGCATTTGCGATAATTTGCAATGAGTCTGTTACAGCGCTGTGCAGGAATTTTGGCCCACTCATCTTGGCAGAATTGTTGTAATTCAGCCACATTGGAGGGTTTTCAAGCATGAACCTCCTTTTTAAGGTCATGCCACAGCATCTCAATAGGATTCAGGTCAGGACATTGACTAGGCCACTCCAAAGTCTTCATTTTGTTTTTCTTCAGCCATTCAGATGTGGATTTGCTGGTGGATTTTGGATCATTGTCCTGCTGCAGAACCCAAGTTCACTTCAGCTTGAGGTCACCAACAATTGACCAGACATTGTCCTTCAGAATTTTTTGGTAGAGAGCAGAATTCATGGTTCCATTTATCACAGCAAGTCTTCCAGGTCCAGAAGCAGCAAAACAGCCCCAGACCATCACACTACCACCCCCATATTTTACTGTTGGTATGATGTTCTTTTTCTAAAATGCTGTGTTACTTTTACGCCAGATGTAATGAGACACACACCTTCCAAAAAGTTATGTCTTGTCAGTCCACAGAGTATTTTCCCAAAAGTCTTGGGGATCATCAAGATGTTTTCTGGCAAACTGATACGAGCCTTTATGTTCTTTTTGCTCAGCAGCGGTTTTCGTCTTGGAACTCTGCCATGCAGGCCATTTTTGCCGTCTCTTTCTTATGGTGGAGTCATGAACACTGACCTTAACTGAGGCAACAGAGGCCTGCAGTTCTTTAGATGTTGTTTTGGGGTCTTTTGTGACCTCTTGGATGAGTCGTCGCTGCGCTCTTGGGGTAATTTTGGTCGGCCGGCCACACCTGGGAAGGTTCACCACTGTTCCATGTTTTCACCATTTGTGGATAATGGCTCTCACTGTGGTTCGCTGAAGTCTCAAAGCTTTAGAAATGGCTTTATATCCTTTTCCAGACTGATAGATCTCTATTACTTTCTTTCTCATTTGATCCTGAATTTCTTTTGGTCTACTTCACTTTGTCAGGCAGGTCCTATTTAAGTGATTTCTTGATTGCGAACAGGTGTGGCAGTAATCAGGCCTGGGTGTGGCTAGAGAAACTGAACTCAGGTGTGATAAACTACAGTTATGTTTTAACGGGGAGGGGAGGGAGGTGGCAAACACTCAGGGCCATGTGGGTTTGGATTTAGTTTTCCCTTCATAAAAAAACCCTTCATTTAAAAACTGCATGTTGTGTTTACTTGTGTTATCTTTGATTAATATTTAAATTTGTTTGATGATCTGAAACATTAAAGTGACAAACATGCAAAAAATAAATAAAATCTGGAAGGGGGCCAACACTTTTTCACACCACTGTATACACTACTGGTCGAAAGCTCTCCAAAGCTGCATTTGTTTGATTAGAAATGCAGTAAAATCAGTAATATTGTGTAATATTTAAAATATTTGTTTTCTATTTTAATATATATTTGCATGCAATTTATTCCTGTGATCAAAGTTGAAAAAAATGTTCAGCATCATTACTCCAGTCTTCAGTGTCACATGATCTTTCAGAAATCATTCTAATATGTTGATTTGCTGCTGATTAATTAAAAAGTTTGGTGTATATAAGATTTAAAAACTAATACTAATACTTTTAACAAGGATACATTAAATTAATAAAACGTGTCATTAAAAGCATTTATAATCAGGGATTGAAATGAACTTTTTCACTCACCAGCCAATTTAGCTGCTAAATTTTTAAGTTACCGGCCATTCATAACTTCTACTAGCCAAAAAAAAAAAAAAAAAAAGGAAATAAACCAAGAGCTTGAGGTTGTCTATGGCGGACGTGACAAAGCGACCGTTTCAAATCATTTGGTGTCAGTACTAGGGGTGTGTGATATTGACAAAAATCTCAATATTTTCTGGGATGTTATCAATAACGCTATTGATAAAGATAATTAGACAATATTATGCGGAATGTGTTATTGTGCGTGGACAACTGACTCCTGAATTCTTTGATATTCTTCATATTCTGTGGCCAGTTCACTGCAGTGATAGAAATTAATCTTTTCCAATAAGTTTAAATTGATTTTTACCTTTAAAAAGCCATTTTTTTTTAGTGTGTATCATCTTTTGAGTGAAATTCTTACATTTAATCATTCAATTATAATAATAATACATTTAGGCTGTTACCAAACAAATAAAATCAGTATCAATAAAATTTATCTTTTCAGAAGTTGCATTCTAAAGTGCCATTTAGATGTATTTACACACAGTTTAATGAAGCCCAGAGGGACATGGAATGCTTTAACCTGCAGTAATGCATAAATAATGTTTTGATATTTTAAACATCAAACGTTGAATAGTGATATTTGAAATTATTTTAAAAATGAAAAGATACTTTAAATTTGAAATTGAAACTCAGTAAGTCACTGTTAATAAGTGAATCATTGCGACTGAACCGAATCATTTAAAGAGTTGATTCATTCAGGAAAGAACCATCATCAGTGCTGTGTTTGGAATGATTTTTGTTGGTGAAAAACAGCCAATGTGGTGTCTAAAATGTATGTAATTGAACTTCTTTATTGAACTGTATAAAATCAATATCACATTTGTAATCATGCTGATTTTTTGTAAAAAAAAAAAAAAAATGGCACTCTTTGTGTGATATTATAACTATATGAAATGATATAAATATATACATTTTCTGCCCCATATCTTGAATTATGTGATCTAATATGCGTTCTTAATGCATATTAATAGACTGATTCATGCAGTGAAAGAACGCACTCTAAATGTGCACTAAACCAGACTTCATTTTAGTCGTGAATGCGTGCATTTCTGTAGGAGTGTTTTGTTTGTTTTTTGCAATTTACTCCATAATGTCATGATGTCTCACGAGTTCAGTATTTGCACTGAACCTGCGTAGATTTGGCTTGCATGAACTTCCCCAATAAATTAATGAGTGAAGGAAATGTAACAAGCCAAATTGGCTAGTGATTTAACAGCGTTATTCATCAAAGAATCAGTTTCACCAAAATATTATTTAGCAAAAACAGTTTTTATCATGACAATAATTTTAATTATTATTAACAGTAATAATTGATATCCAAATCAAATCAGCATTAGTGTGATTTCTGAAGGATCATGTGACTGAAGTAATGATGCTGAAAATGCAGCTTTGATCAAAAGAATAAATTACATTTTACAAAATATTCACATAGAAATTTTTTTTTTTAAATTGTAATTTCACATTACTGTTTTTACCTTATTTTTATCTAAATAAATGCAGCCTTGACGAACATAATAGACGTCTTTCATTTTATTATTCAACAACTTTCATCCATCAGAAATTGATTGGATTTTATATAACAGTTGGTTTTAGATTAAAAGCTTAAAAGGAGCAGTTGATCATTTAGAAGCCAAGAATGCTATTACATTTTGATGAAATGTTTTGTTCTTTGGTATAACACCCTAATAAACCATTCAGAGTTAAGACTTGAAGCCTGGATTTATTAAGAAAACCATTTTGATTTCATATTCAATTAATTAATTATAGAGTGCTCCACACTGCATGATTTTGCATGCATTATTACTTTTGTTTATTCATGTATTAATTTCCTAAAGAGTCCATTGATTGTGCATGATCATAATTTATAGTAGACATTTTTGCTCTATTTTTATGATGTTAGGACAGCAAGGACATCTCAGGATGCACGTCTTCAGGAGCTACGTTGGGTGTGGATCTCTGGCGAGGCCCCAGACGCCACTCAGGAACCCTTGTGTTGCCGCCGTTGTCATGGAGACAGGCAGAGAGGGCCCGCAGTCCTCAAGAAGATCACGTTTCCAGACCCACGTCACTGGGCTTCGTTACTCCACCGCGGATAGATATCACACCAGTGCCACCTGATAGGTGAGCTCAGTTATGACTGTTAAATCCAGCAAATACAACACTTAAATATTGTACCAGCACATAAGTGATTCAAGGTTTGGATTTTTTTTTTTTTTAACCAATTAAATATAAAAATATTTCTTTTTGAGTGTTAGATACAGTATAGATTATTATCTTTTTGGATCCTATAATGATATCAAAAGCCAAATAGTTATTTGTATAACTGATTAAGAGGTTGAGTAACACTGAAAATGTATGCTTGTTTTGAGCATAGGAACATCTATTCATATATTTTTTGTGGGTTATACATTATTTGGGTTTTTTCTGTGGGTTTTAAAAAGTCCTAATTCAGTTCATAAAGTTTAGTTCATAAAGTAATGGCATTAGATGTTGCAAACACCCTAAAAATCAAGATGCATTTACTTAAGATGCAAAGTAAAGTATATGAAATCTTGTTTTCTGATTAATATAACTTGAAAGTGAGTTTATGCTTAAAACAAGAAGAAATATCTGCCAGTGGGTATGAAAACTTTTGAAGCCCTTTGAAATTAGTTGATTTTTCTAAACCCTTTGGCAGGTATTTGTTATTGGTTTCACTTCATTTTGATCAGTGTCTCATAAAAGACTTCTTATTTTATGTAATTTTGCTTCACAAGTAAATAAATAATTGATTTAAGAATCTTAAGACATTACACTGAAAAAAAGACAAAAATACTGAATAGGACCATCATGTTTTTGCAGTCATCAGAAAGTACAGTAAAGAAATATTTTTATATTCTAGTGGTTGGGAGCAGAGATATTCAAGAACTATATTTTAGTTTGATACTTTTTATTTATTACTTTATATTTTTGTGACACTATTTATGATCCATTTGTTACCTGTTAACCATTTTTTTGAGCTTAGACCTATAAATGAAATTTCCAACCTACAGTGCATTCGGAAAGTATTCACAGTGATTACATGTTTCCACATTTTGTTATGTTACAGCCTTTTTTCAAAATGGATTAAAGTCATTATTTTCCTCCAAATTCTACAAACAATACCCCATAATGACAACATGAAAAGAGTCTGTTTGAAATCTTTGGAAATGTTTTATAAATAAAAAATGAAAAAAATCACATTTACATAAGTATTCACAGCCTCAAAGAAAGCAAAGTCCTAATCTCAGCTAAACACCTCTGACTTTAAAAGCAGACCTTGAGCCAAAAACTCATCACCAAACACCAATGACTTGTACATACACTATGGACAAAAGTATTGGGACACCCCCTTCTTAGAACTTCCAAAACTGTGGCAATAAAGATGGAAACAATTCATGAATTTAAAAAATTGTATTTCCATCTCGTCGTTTTGGCAGTGTACACTGTACACTTTTCCCTGTAAATTTACAGTATAATACTGGCAGCTTCGTTGCCAGCCACATTCTGTTTTTTTACAGAGCCACAACTGTAAACTACATATACAGTATCATTTATTTTTTGTTTAAAGTGTGTACTGTAAAACTTTTCCATTTTAATTTAAATTCTGGCAGCATGACTTTATTAAGTATTGAATTATACTGTTATTCCACACGATTTTATAACATTACAAGGAAAGGAAAGGGGGTGATGTGAGGCCAAGTATGGTGACACATACCCAGAATTTGTGCTCTGCATTTAACCCATCCAAGCACGCAACACGGTAGTGAACAAACACCCGGAGCAGTGGTTTGTTATTGTCGAGGCGCCCGGGGAGCAGTTGGGGGCTCGGTGCCTTGCTCAAGGGACTCACCTCAGTCGTGGTATTGAGGGTGGAGAGAGTGCTGTTCATTGTAGAACTTTCCCCTGTAAATTTACTGTATAATACTGGCAGCTGGGTTGCCAGCCACATTCTGTTTTTTTTACAGAACCACAACTGTAAACTACATTTACAGTATTGTACTGTAGTCGCCAGTATCATGCTGCAATTAAATTTTTGTTTACAGTATGTACTGTAAAACTTTTCTATTTCAATTTACATTCTGGCAGCAATCTATACAATGTGTTATATATTGCATTAAATTGTATTTCTACACAGAATATATTTTTTCCTAAAACAAGAAAATTTGTAAATTTTTTCCATATCAGTAGTCTCAAATGGTAATAGAAAACAAAGGTCTTAGAATTTAACATGTTTATTTCTCAAGAGCCGCACAGTAAAATCAACTCTGTTCAGAGAACATTTGGTCCCTCTCTAAATAGTTAAATTAACACTGAAGCAGAGTTCAAGTTAATTAGAAAATGATCTCATCAATTAAATGATGATTGAGCATTAATGATGAACACCTGCTGTTAACAAGCTACGTCCCTGAAGAAACACAAGAACTACAACAGATTTCAGCCACAGATGAAATCAACAGAAATAAAATAAATAATTCATTAAATCTCTTAAGATCTGATTAACCCTAATAAGGTCTTCATTTCCAGTTCATCAATTTGGTCTTTGGGGTCAATATGACCCCAACAATTGATAGAGAAATTATACAAAAAATATACATTTTTAATTATACAAATAATATATTTTTTTTTTTGTTTACTTCTCATCTATTCATTAATGCTGTGTTTTGGGAGATATGAAGTACTTTTGTACCTATTTACCACACAATTCCTCAACTACACCATAAGCTTGCCTATGAAATTTAAATTTTTTATGAAAAATTCAATTAAATTATGATCTAAATTTAATTTAAATTATTTTTGGATATTGATCTAGGTGTTATGTGTAGAAGTACGCCATCTCCTGGTTAGAGATAAACCTTAATTCTTTTCAGTTTAAGAAATAAATAGTTTTGACCAGCAGAGGCCAATAGAGAGCCATTCATTTTACTGCATGTAGCCAACTGTTGTATTACAACTTTTGAAATACATTTTTTGAATTTATTTATATATAAACATAAGAAAGGACATTTAAAATTATAATTTTTTTTCAAATAGTAGAATTTTTGTAGTTTTGGTGCATTTTGAAATGTCTATTTTTACATAATGCCACAGAAATTTGACAGAAAAATGCCACCTAAATGTCACCTAAAACACACCTAAAGGACAAGACTTGGAGTCAGAGTGTGTGTGCATGTGTGTGTGAGTGTGTGTGAGAGAGAGAGAGAGAAAGAGAGAGAGTGAGAGAATACATGGGTGCATATGTAAGTGTGTGTTTGTTTGTCTGTGTTTGTGTTTGTGTGTGTGTGCGTGTGTGTGTGTGAGTGAGCATGTCTTTTCTACATCACATTTATGCTCTAGTAGTAGGCCTTCGTTTCTGTGTGTGAATGTTTTGATTTATGCCGGATTTATAGATTTTTTTTGACAAATGAAGAAAAAATATTGAGTTTTTTTTAAATTTCCCATTCATTTCAATGTGGGGTCATATTGACCCCGAAGACCAGATTAGTAAAAAAAAAAAATTACATACCTTCAGAACAATTGAATCAAGCCCGTTTTTTGTGTGTGTGTATAGACAGATTATGTAGGAAAAGTCACAAAATATTTTTCCTCTCAGATGAAGGGAACCCTTTTTTTTAATCAAGGAAACGTCGATCGGGGTCATATAGACCACAATAAATCATTACTAACCAGACTGACTTTATTTCTGTCACACGTCTATCGGAGCTCTTATGGAAAAATAATGTTTTGATTAAAATGATGTCACCTTCATGGAGATCAACGTTTGCAGTTTGGGTCCTGACTATTCACTAGATGTGTTAGATCTCTGCATTAACAATGCATGTGGTATTGAACTGGCAATGTTTAATACTTCACTTTAAGGCTGTTTTAACTGATCTTATCTGTTGAGACAGCTATAATGAACTGTACTGTTAACATTTGAAATAATTGTTTTTCCATACATGCCTTGTGATTGTGTGTAACTAATCTTGAGGAACTGCAGTCAGCAAATAATAATCGTGCTGCACGTTTTATAATCCATATAAAGCTTAAAAAAAACCATGTTCTTTGGACACATACACATACATGAATCACATCAATGGTAACAATTAATAAAACACTTCATGTTGCAATGCATGCTGGGTAATAACAGCAAAAACTCCCATCATGCACTGCAGAATGAATAATTATTGTCACCACCGTTGAGGATGGTATGATAAGTGTTTATTTCTGAAAGTCTGAGTTAATGAAGCTCTTTATTTTCTACAATGATACAATATGGTGATATTTGTTTAATAGGACCTCTTTTTACAGTTGAGGAGTCATTGAATGTCTGTCCATAAACAAGCTAGGAAGGCCACTTCATGATGTTCACACAAGTTATAAATAAGATTACTTCAAGCACTTGATTCAGCAATACGCAATTGCTTAGAAGTAAATTTATATTAAGTTACTAAAAGGGTCAAGAACCCAACTAAAGCAAACCTTGACCACAGATATGGTAACGTCATGTTTTTTTTTTCTATTTATTTGTTTTGACCAATAAAATAACTTTTAAACCTCTGCTAATTTTTTTAATCAGTGCTTCTGTAGACATTCAGTGAAGTCAGTCTGGTCAGTATTGACTGGTAAAGCTGTTTGTGGAGTTGTTTATTCAGATCTTGAGAGATTGAATGACTTATTTTATTTCAGTTGATTTCACCTGTGGCTGAAATCAGTTGTAGTTCTTGTGTTTCTTCAGTGATGCAGCTTGTTAACAGCAGGTGTTCCCTGCTGCAATCCCATAATGCAACATTTACAGCCTTATACTGTATTACGAATTTTGCTTGCTGAAAACAGAAAACTACTGTAAATTTACAGCCTTTCTGTTAAATATACAGTCTCATATTGGTTTAAAAAAAATACAGTGCAATACTGTGAAATTTGCCTTTAAATTTACAGCAAAGTTTTACAGTGTAGTTTCAAGTCATTGGTGTTTAGTGATGAGTTTCTGGCTCAAAGTCTGCATTTAAAGTCACTCCGGAGGTGTTCAGCTGGGATTAGAACTGCTTTATGCAGACCAGTCAAGTTCTTCCACACTGATTGAATCAATTTCTTCTTGAACCTTGCCTTATTCACAGAGGCATTGTCATGTTCGAATAGAAAAGGGTCCTGTCAAAGCTGTTGCTATCAAATTAGAAGAACACAATCCCCTAGAATATCATTATATGCTTAAACATTAGGATTTGCACCCATGGAAATGACTACGGTAGTCAAACCTGTTCATTAGAACGGGGTGTCCCAATACTTTTGGCAATATAGTGTACATTTTTTTTTATATATATATAAATTTAAAAAAGATTTAAGACAAACTTCTTTAATGTTGACATTATGGGGTATTGTTTGTAGAATTTTGAGGAAAATAATACATTTAATAATAAGGCTGTAACAACAAAATGTGTAAAAAGTGAAGCGCTGAGAATACTTACGTATGCACTGTAAACTTTTTTAAGTCTTAAATGCTTTGGACTTAAGTTTGTTCTCTTTTTAAAGAATACACTTGGCAGATTGTTGCTAATGTGAACAAACTTTAAAAAGTAAAAGTTTAAATTGTATTTATTTTATATGAAATATATATTTTCCAAAACAAGTTTTACTCTAAAACTGCAAGAAAATCAAAGCCATAAATCTAAAGTTATGTTCCAAATTTCAAAAATCTCAACGGACACCAAGCGGTTCCACTAGAGAAATTCACTTCACACATTCATTTCCTTTGTGGTCATTTTTTACTACAAAAAATACAAGTGTGACTATTTTTCTCAGAACCATCTAACCTATAGCCTATAGATTAGTGGTTAGCAATTGTGCTACCTCATCTCATGACAAAAACGTACCTGTGGAAACTTTTTCACAAGATGCTAAATACATTCCAATAAGTACATATCACTGTGTCACGATGCGTGTAGGAAGGTGCAACACGTCGTAGAAGTAAATGCAAAGTCTTTAAAAAATCCTCAGGCAGGGTAACAAACAGACAGGGAGACTGGATCACACATGCCCACAGTAGGCAACATTGCAGCCAGACAAAAAACAAAAAAACAAAACAAAAAAAAAAAAACCTCAGAAATCAAACAATCTTATAAAGGGGTGCTAATTACAAAGACAGGTGATGGGACATTGATTAACAGGAAAACCAAATATGGGCATAGGGACAAAACAACCAGACAGTCCACCGGGGGGGAGACAATGGGAGAAACCAAACATACAGTCCATGGGGTGTGACACACTGCAGTTTTCAACAGAAATGAACACTAGAGGTAAAACAGAAAGCACTTGTAATCATTTTCATACACAGTTCTGATTACAGCTCCATATGTTTCACTTTCTGGCCATAACAAGCTTGCTCGGTAGCTCGGCCAGCACGGAATCATACTTAGGATGCAGAATCCTTGGGTACGAATCCCATAAAAAAAAAAACATAATTTGTGATGAAAGAAATAAAAAACTAGTTAAAATGGCATGCTTGCGAATGTGTTTTTTTATTACACATACACTTTTGTTCATACTATCAGGTAGGTTTAGGTGTAGTGCAGATTATATGTTATTTTAAAACGTCACGGAGCATTATACTTATAACACCCCTCAACAGACATTTCAAGTCAGAACTGCATCTCATCAAGTTCCAACAGGTACATTTTCATCTTGAGATCTGGTTGCAATTGTGCCTTTGGCCAACCTGGGTTCGAATCTCCACCCAGGGTCGTTTGCTGATCCTCCGCGTCCCACACTTTCTAGTCAATATCCACTGTCCTGTCATCTAAAAGTACCCAAAAAGGCCCAAAAACTAAAATTTACCTCCATATAACCTGCAGAAACCCTAATTATTATTCAAATTATACGTCATCATTTAACCCCTAAATAATCCTAAACAATAATATTAAATAATGTGACCCAGTGGTTATGGCATCTAATATGTCTGAAACCACATCAAGTCCAGTTCACATTAGGGGTGGGGGGGGAAATCGATTCTCCGATGCATCACGATTCTCTCTTAAACGATTCTGAATCGATTCTAAATATTTCAGAATCAATTCTGGGCTTGTTTTTTCCCCCGCATATGGCACGTGTGCGCGCTATATATGTGGCGGGCTTCATTGCACAGAATTTGCACTGTGAGACACGTGCGCATTGCTTGACAGTGCTTTGTGCTTTCACCAGCCATGTTTGACTTTAGATATGCTTTCATTTATGCCGTTTGAAACTCATGCTAAGTTTAAATGCAGCCTGTTCACTGCAAAAAAAAGGCTTATCTTGCTTAGTATTTTTGTTATGTTTCTAGTCTGAATATCTAAAAATTCTTAAATTAAGATGCATTTACTAGAAAAGAAAAATGGCGTAAGATATTTAGTCTTGTTTCCATGGGGGAAAAAAACTAAATTAAGTGCATTTTGCTTAAAAGAAGTAAAATTATCTGCCAGTGGGGTATATAAAAAAATATTTTACTTACCCCACTGGCAGATAATTTTACTTGTTTCCAGGGGGGGAAACTAAATTAACTGCATTTTGCTTAAAACAAGACTAAATATCTTATGTAATTTTGTTTATCTAGTAAATGCATCTTAATTAAAGAATTTTTAGATATTTTGACTAGAAACAAGACAAAAATATTAAATGTCTATGATCTCATCAGTAGTAATCAAACGGCAATAATGCTGAGGAAAAAAGAAAAAACAATAACTATTGTCTGTAAACTTTCGGATACTTAAAGAACACTTATTTTAAATAAGTAATTGTTTTAATAGGTAAAAATAGCCTGCTCATATATATATAAAAAAAACACAATAAATTTGATATAAAATGTATATAAAAATGTAGCCATGTGCAGTAATATTGAAAACTAAGAATTTGACGCATTGTGATATTTAGTTGATAATGAAAATCGTAATTAAATTGAATCGTGAAACCAGTGAAGATCCAGTACTGACATACAGAGATATAAACAAGAAGCACAGAAACGACTATTTTACATTTTGTTAAAATGTAAAGTTGTAAAGATGTATTTGCACAGCAGAAGAATTAATTAAGGAAAAAATGTAGATAAAGAATCGTTTTGAAATCGTGTCGTGGCTCCCAGAATGGAAATCGGATCGAATCGTGAAGTGCCTGAAGATTCTCGCCCCTAGTTCATGTAGGCCACATTTACACCTGATTTTGGTGAATCGATCAAATGTTGTCAGTCAAGACACATTGCTGTTTGCTGCCAAGTATTAAGAAATGTCTGACTTCACGTCACCTCTCCATCCGCACCTGTCTATCCGTATCAGGTTCATGCTCCATCTAAACTGGGTTAAGCAGAGACTCCAAGAACATTCCAGAAAGGCGACTCTGGGGAGGGGAGGGTTTGCTGGGCAGAGGCCTGAGGAGTAGGCAATAGGGGAGGATAGAGGGGAAAGGGTAGGACTGAAGCAGATAGTGACAGAGAATGAATGTGAAAGAGAGTTCGGCCTACACAGAACCTCAACACACACTTCTACAGCCAAACCGCCGGATTGCAGGCTTTAACAGACCTCTGCGTATGACACTTCCTCATGGATTTAAAACAAGATGCTGACATTAGCCCTGTCAGTCAGAGGATGGAGATCAGTTTGGACACAGGCTGTCAGTCTGATGTGAAAGAGCTCGCAGCTGGTGCAAGCGACGCGCCCCAAAACTCCCCAGGCATGTTCAGAAAGCTGGTGGTGAATAAAACACTCCGCCAACGCAGACGCTTCACAGTGGCTGTGTCTCATACCTGGTAAGACTCAGCGTTTGCAACCTTGTCTGGCTGGATCCTTGCTTTAAATGAGTCTTACTGTGAGTTTTTATTGAAGTCAAAACCCCTTCATGAGTGTATTTGCCACTAGGATCAATGGGTGTACATATTACTGTTAAATCCACATTTTTATATTTAAGTGTTGTTGGTAACACTTTATTTTTAAAGACCTGTTTTTACTATCAACAATGCATAGTACTAGCATTTTCACTGTTTATTTAAAGCATATGTGACCCTGGACCACAAAACCAGTCATAAGTAGCATATTTGTAGCAATAGCCAAAAATATTTTTTTTATGGCAAAAATCATTAGGATATTAATAAAGATCAGGTTTGATGAAGATATTTTGTTTACATTTCCTACCGTAAATATATCAAAACTTAATTTTTTATTAATAATATGCATTGCTAGGAACTTCATTTGGACAACTTTAAAGGTGACTTCTTTAAAGGAGATTTTTTTGCACCCTCAGATTCCAGATTTTCAAAAAGTTGTATCTTGACCAAATATTGTCCTATTCTAACAAACCTTACTTCAATGGAAAGCTTATTTATTCAGCCTTCAGGTGATGATAATGATGTAAAATTGACCCTTATGACTGTTTTGTGGTCCAGGTTTACATATTAATGTCTCATTCTGCACGGCCATATTTAATATCTTACCAACTATTTATAAGCAGCAAATGCAAAAGTCATCGCTAATAGTTAATAGTGAGAAGTGGACCTTAAAATAAAGTGTGACCAAATTTATGTATTACAATTACAGTAAGTGCATAACTCCTGTAGCATTATACCTTTAGACTGCCTCCTTTTCCTGCAGCTTTGGTTCTAGAAGTATTTACCCCTTAAATTTTGACATTAGGATATCTAAGCTATAAACCAAACCAACAAGCTCAGAGAGGAATTACATAATTAAAAAAAGATTTAAAATTGTATTCATCAAAGAATCCTGAAGAAGTATCACAGGTTTCAAAAACAATATGAAGCAGCACAACTGTTTCCAACATTGATAATAAATTAACATATTAGAATGATTGAAGTAATGGAGTAATGATGCTGAAAATTTAGTGTTGCATCACAGGAATAAATTCTATTTTAGAGTTTATTAAAATAGAAAGCCACTATTATAAATTGCAATAATATTTCACAAATTTACAGTTGTTTCTGTATTTTTAATCAAATTAATGCAGCCTTGATGAGCTGAAAAGCCTTCTTTAAGAAAAAATCTTACTGATCCCAAACTTTATAGTTGTTTAACAAGCTTACAGTCAAACCTAAATTTATTCAGATACCTTCAACATTTCTCACAGTTTATTCGCTATAGTTTAGAAAATGGTAATAAAACATGACAAGAACTCAGAGTTAAACTTTGTCAGAACAAAAAATTCAGACAACTGTTAGTATGACAGTATTTGCACAAAAAAAAATCAAAACTTTATAGACCAATTAGCAAGCATTGCTTAATTTTGTTCAGACTGTGGGGTAAAATTTAAAATGAGCAAATTAAAGAAAAACACGAAATCTAAATATGTCTAAATTTATTCCCAAAGTCCCAAAGTTTTATCAATTTTACTGGTAGTCCTCTGTATGAAGAATTTTTGTGTATAATATGATACAGTTTACTTTATTTTGCTATTCTCACGTATAATTTTTGGTTTGACTGTATATCTTATAGTTGGCTTGTCTTTAGAGATTTAATGCATTATTGTTTAAAAATAAAAAATTCTCTGTAGAGAAAATGAGTAGGGTTTTTAGTATTTCCACAGCTCTACTAACCTCTTTTTAACTTGGACCTGTAAGCAATCACTCAGATCACCCTAGCAACATTCTAGCAATTACACAGAACAGCTTAGTAACCATCAACAACACCCCATCGGCACAGTGGTGAGTTTTTCATGGGTAGACGCTATTCACAATTTCAGAAAACGTACAAAAAAAAAAAAAAAAAAAAAAAACGCCACTATTGTGTTCTCAAATTCCCTGTAGAGTTTCTGCCCTCTAGACGGCACTTATGATGATGCTGCATTTCCAGCAGTAACTAGACTCTTGCAATACCAGCCTATTACCACACACACACACACACGCACACACACACACAGACGCACACACACACACACACACACACACACACACACACACACACACACACACACACACGTAAGAGGAGGTGATAGTTGCTAGGCTCTTCTACCAAGGGCTTTGACAGCTTTTTATTCTATTGTGAATGTGTCGTCAGACACCCTTCGCAACCCTCTGGCAAAAGGCCCAATGTCATTTCCCCCAGTTCCTCTTAACCGTGCCGCTCTGTGGCCTATTTTTCTGTCAGCTTAGATGCCTTCTTTTATAGTTGTTTATAGTGCTTTCTTTTCTAGTTGTTTTGCATTCTTTCTGTTCATTATGTCAACCCAAAACAGGGTGACACTTTTATAGGAGACACTTTTATATCGATATATAGATATAGATATTTTTAATATTTAAGCAATAAAATATGTGACCTTACACCACAAAACCATTAGATATTTATAAATTTTCTTACAGTAAATATATCAAAATGTAATTTTTGATTAGTAATATGCATTGCTAAAACTTTAATTTGAACAACTTCGAAGGTATGTATGATCAGTATGTAGATTTTTTTGCACCATTAGATTCTAGATTTTTAAATAGTTGTATCTCGACCAACTGTTGTCCTATCCTAACAAGCCAAACATGTTTGCTTATTTATTCAGCTTTCAGATTATGTATAAATCTCAATTTAAAAAAACTGACCCTTATGACTGGTTTTGTGGTCCAGGGTCACATATTAGCATAGGTCATACTGATAGATTTAATAAATCAAGGCTTCCGTAACATGCAATATTTAATCACTAAAAGCATTTTTAACATGTTTAGTGATATACAGTGGTGTGAAAAAGTGTCCTGATTTTTTATTTTTTGCATGTTTGACACACTTTAATGTTTCAGATCATCAAACAATTTAAATATTAATCAAAGATAACACAAGTAAACACAGCATGCAGTTTTTGAATGAAGTTTTTTTTTATTATGAAGGAAAAACAAAATCCAAACCCGCATGGCCCTGTGTGAAAAAGTGTTTGCCCCCTAAAACTGGTTGGGCCACCCTTAGCAGCAACAACTGCAATCAAGCATTTGCGGTAACTTGCCATGAGTCTGTTACAGCGCTGTGCAGGAATTTTGGCCCACTCATCTTGGCAGAATTGTTGTAATTCAGCCACATTGGAGGGTTTTCGAGCATGAACCGCCTTTTTAAGGTCATGCCACAGCATCTCAATAGGATTCAGGTCAGGACATTGACTAGGCCACTCCAAAGTCTTCATTTTGTTTTTTCTTCAGCCATTCAGAGGTGGATTTGCTGGTGTGTTTTGGGTCATTGTCCTGCCGCAGAACCCAAGTTACAAACAGATGGCCAGACATTGTCCTTCAGAATTTTTTGGCAGACAGCAGAATTCATGGTTCCATTTATCACAGCAAGTCTTCCAGGTCCAGAAGCAGCAAAACAGCCCCAGACCATCACACTACCACCACCGTATTTTACTGTTGGTATGATGTTCTTTTTCTGAAATGCTGTGTTACTTTTACGCCAGATGTAATGGGACACACACCTTCCAAAAGGTTCAACTTTTGTCTCGTCAGTCCACAGAGTATTTTCCCAAAAGTCTTGGGGATCATCAAGATGTTTTCTGGCAAAACTGAGACGAGCCTTTATGTTCTTTTTGCTCAGCAGCGGTTTTCGTCTTGGACCTCTGCCATGCAGACCATTTTTGCAAACACTTTTTCACACAGGGCCATGTGGGTTTGGATTTTTTTTTGCCTTCATAAAAAAAACCCTTCATTTAAAAACTGCATGTTGTGTTTACTTTTGTTATCTTCAATTAATATTTAAATTTGTTTGATGATCTGAAACATTAAAGCAGGGGTCCCCAAACTAAGGCCTGCGGGCCGAATGCGGCCCACCCCCACATTTGGACCGGCCCTCTGAACAATGCCAGAGACATATTTTGAAAATGAAAAATTTTAAATATATGTTTTACTTATATGTGACCCTGGACCACAAAACCAGTCTTAAGTCGCTGGGGTATATTTGTAGCAATAGCCAAAAATACATTGTATGGGTCAAAATTATTGATTTTTCTTTTATGCCAAAAATCATTAGGGAATTCAGTAAAGATCATGTTCCAAAAAAGATTTTTTGTAAAATACCTACTATAAATATATCAAAATGTCATTTTTGATTAGTAATATGCATTGTTAAGAACTTAATTTGGACAACTTTAAAGGTAATTTTCTCAGTATTTTGATTTTTTTGAACCCTCAGATTCCAGATTTTCAAATAGATGTATCTCGGCCAAATATTGTCCTATCCTAACAAACCATATACCAATAGAAAGCTTATTTATTGAACTTTCATATGATGTATACATCTCAGTTTTGTCAAATTTAACCTTATGACTGGTTTTGTGGTCCAGGGTCACATATCGTATCGGTATTTGATAATAAAGGTTGGCTTTCAAACTAAAATTTCCCTTAGTTATTAACATAGCCTAATTATTTGTTAAATTCACCAACAGAATGGTACATTCAACATAACGTGTCATCGCAATCGAACAGGTGATGCACGAGGCAGCTAGAAAATTCAGAGTGATGACAAAATGACTCAATAGCTTTTGAGGTGAAACTAGCACTGCTTGTGGGACAGGTGCAAAAGCAAGACTTCACTCATCTCCCAGTTACCCAAAGTTTTTCAGCTGAGAAACCAGTGGCCCCATTCCCAGTTGAAAAGTCTGTGGAAGCACTGAACATGCTGAAAGCAGAGTTTGACGTATGTTTAAAAAAACAGTGGATTCTTGAATCGATTTTGCTTGACAAGCCTCTCAAGGCAGCGGTTCTCTCGGTTGGTTGTGCATCTTTTTCTTCTACACTTTTTCCTTCCACTCAACTTTCTGTTAACATGCTTGGATACAGCACTCTGTGAACAGCCAGCTTCTTTGGCAATGAATGTTTGTGGCTTACCCTCCTTGTGAAGGGTGTCAATGCTTGTCTTCTGGACAACTGTCAGATCAGCAGTCTTCCCCATGATTGTGTAGCATAGTGAACCAAACTGAGAGACCATTTTGACGGCTCAGGAAACCTTTGCAGGTGTTTTGAGTTGATTTGCTGATTAGCATGTCACTATATTCTAATTTGTTGAGATAGTGAATTGGTGGGTTTTTGTTAAATGTAAGCCAAATCATCACAATTAAAAGAACCAAAGACTTAAACTACTTCAGTCTGTGTGCATTAAATTTATTTAACACACAAGTTTCACAATTTGAGTCGAATTACTGAAATATATGAACTTTCTAATTTATTGAGATGCACCTGTATATATTTTGAAAAGAAATGATCATTTGTCTGTGTGGTGCATAACACAATTAAATATTCCAGCATTAAATAAATACAGGAAAAGAAAAGAAAATTATGTGGCCCTCTCAGAAAAAAAGTTTGGGGACCCCTGCATTAAAGTGTGACAAACATGCAAAAAAATAAAAAATCAGGAAGGGGGCCAACACTTTTTCACACCACTGTATACTCATAACTGGAGGCAACATTTTTCTTATTTCATTTTTCTCAGAAAAGGCACTTTATTTTCACACTCTATATACACATATCACATACACATCTAGTTTTCAACGCTGATTAAAGGATTAGTTCACTTCCAGAACAAAAATTTCCAGATAATTTACTCACACCCTTGTTATCCAAGGCGTTCATGTCTTTCTTTCTTCAGTCGTAAAGAAATTATGTTTTTTGAGGAAAACATTTCAGGAATTTTCTCCATATAGTTGACTTCGATGGTGCCCTTAAGATTGAACTTCCAAAATACAGTTTAAACGCAGCTTCAAAGGACTCTAAACGATCCCACTCGAGGAATAAGAGTCTTATCTAGCAAAACAATTGGTCATTTTCTTAAATAAATTAATATTTATAAAGTTTTAACTACAAATGCTCATCTTGTCTAGCTCGAAAAATTCCCATCTTATTTTCTCCTCCAACTTTAAAATCATCCTACATCGTTGTTTTACATTTTTTTGTAAAGGGCATTTGATCTTCTTTGCACGTTCACTTTGTTAACACTGGGTCAGTACTTCTGAAGCGTTGTAGGATGATTTTGAAGTTGGAGGAGAAAATGAGATGGGAGTTTTTCAACATTTTTCGCATTGTAGAGCTAGACAAGATGGGCATTTGTGGTTAAAAAGTGTATAAATATTAATATATTTAAGAAAATGACTGATTGTTTCCAAACTTATTCATCAGCTTGGATCATTTAGAGCCTTTTGAAGCTGCATTTAAACTGCATTTTTGAAGTTCAAACTCTGGGGCACCATAGAAGTCCACTATATGGAGGAAATTCCTAAAATGTTTTCCTCAAAAAACATAATTTCTTGACGACTGAAGAAAGAAACACATGAACATCTTGGATGACAAGGGGGTGAATAAATTATCTGTAAATTTTTGTTCTGGAAGTGAACTAATCCTTTAAGGATTTAAAACTATCAGGACTGTCATATGGTGTATGCCTGATAATAAGAAGAATATAATATATAAATACAGCTGCAATCAAAATTATTCAACCCCCTTGACCTGCACAACATTTTGCTGTGGAGAACACAATTTTATGAAAAAAATAAAATAAAATTCAACAAAGGCATCAGTAAACTATTAGAGAAACTGATCGGGGGGTATGAATTGTGCCCTATTTGTAGAGATTTATATATATATATATATATATATATATATATATATATATATATATATATATATATATATAATGTATTACTGTGCTAATCTCCCTGATATGAAAAGACAAAATGTTTTTCAGTATTAATTTTTTTTTTATTGAACTGAAATTGTCTTTCTCATACGGTTCGGTTCTCTTAGCTTTCTCACTGATGCAGGCAGCTCAATGACCTTAACTTCAAAGCATCAATTTTGACCTGTTCTCTACGATTGCTTTCTTCCCCATCAATCTTTTCATCTCTGTTCAATGTTGTTTTCCATTAGCTCTTGCAGTGACTGCATTATTTTCTTCTCAATAGTTTTCAGCATCTCTCTTTTAAACTCTGACATCATTCTGTCTCCTTTGCTTTCTGTCTTTGCATTTTTTATGTTACTAAAGACTGTATTAGTCCTTATTCAGTCAGGATACACTGACTCGGTCAGGCTTGTATTTTAGAGCTCTGAGCTTTTCTAGATCAGCTTTGTTCTGCCTCAGCAACCAGATTTTGAATATCCTGGCTGTTTACAAGAAAAGATACGGGAAGCATTTCTCACCTTTTGTTTTGCCATCTTCATCTCTTATGATCTGTTCTCTGCCACTGTTTTCTCTTTTGCAAGGTTATTCATTTTGGTCCAATTTTTCAGCTTATACTTGTTGTGAACTGTCAAATAGACAGAAAGAAACTATCAGACTGTTTTGTATAGAGACAACCACACCTTTGTTTTGTTTTGATGTGCCATTTATGGGTGGATTTAAACAATATAATATTGATTTTGAATGCAAAACATGAGTTGTTTTTCTTTTGCAGACTTTAAGGTGAGACACTGCAGGTGAATAGGGTAAAAAAATTAACTAATATTTATCACCTTACTTACCCAGTTGATTGATTACATGAATAATTGCAAACATTTTTTGTATTACAAGTTTTCTAAAATGTTAGATTTAAATATGCAAATGATGCATTATTTAATGAAATATGCACTAATTTGCATTCATTTATAGTACAAAAATCTAAACACTGGATGAACTCAGTTTCAAAAATGTTGTTTAATTTTTTTGACATATTAGAGTCAAATGTTTTTACAGAGGGAATTTTGGGTATCCCATTTCATCATGCCTTAATCCAGAAAAAATATATATTTTTTACCATTTTGGGGGGAATAAAATGTATAAAAATCAAGCAATTTATATATAAACAAATCCCTCTGTAAAGACCTTCAGGATATAGACAGGAATGAAAATGTAAAGTTTGGTGTGTGTAAGTGCTACTGAAGTGGAGATTTATACCTCAGTGTAGAAGAACTCATTTGAGAAAATAGCCATTAAAAATATGTATTGTAATTGAAATCTATTGACACAAATAGATAAAGTGCTATAAAAGAAACACTTAACAGTGTTTTTGGATTTTTTCTTTCCACTAGTCTGAAAAAACACTTTATGAAACACCAAAAAACCCAAAATCTCAAACTTGATAGGTGCATGAAACAGCATTTTTAGCCGGCAGTGTCTGCCCTTAACTGTTAGTTTGTGGGGGGGTGTTTTATTTATGCAATCACCATGTTGTCTTTCTGTGTCCCTCTGTGTAGTTTGGAAGTGGAGAATGGCCCCTCTATTGGCTGCAGTCCACTGGACCTGCAGGCGTCACCGGGCTCCGGTTTGGTCCTTCATCCCAACATGGCCAGTCATGGTCAACGGCGGGAGTCTTTCCTTTACCGCTCGGACAGCGACTATGACCTCTCGCCCAAATCCACCTCTCGCAATTCCTCCCTTGTTGGAGAGCAGCTGTGAGTAAGAATTCTGCACTTTTTTACACCTTTACCAACATTATAATAAACAAATCAGTGCTCAAGTGCTCAGTCCTGCTACAAATCACAGTTTCTTGAAAACAGTATGTGATGTGCTTTTTAAAGTGGATTATCTGTGTGTATTAGGGATGCACCGAAATAAAAATTCTAGGCCGAAGCTGGACAAAATTACACACTGGGCTGAAGGCTGAAGGCTGAAGGCCGGTTATCAAACACGGTTTTCCCAAATGTATTTTGCCAATTGTTTTCACCATTGCATAAATTAAATAGCCAATATTTTTGCAGTTTTGTCTTGCTTTTCAAAGAAAAAAATTAATTACAAAACATAGGAAAAATATTAATTTACCACTGAACATTTTTAACATTCTAGTAGACATTATAGCCTACCAACAAATCACAATTTAACTTAAAATTAATAAGTTAGTAAAATAATATTCTTTGGCCATTTTTAAGACCCTCTTCTTGAATCAGGCATGTGTTTTTTAATGTACAAATAAATCCAGCCTTGCTGAGCAAAGGAGACTGTTATAATAAATAATTTAATAGAGCAGTTGTAATGATTGTTATCATTATTTTTGTCTTACTTTTTTATTTTATTTTACAGAACAGCAGTAAAATTACAATACTAACATTTTTGAATGTTGACTTTTATTTTGGCGGAAACACGCAAGAAGACCTCTGCTGACAGATTAATGAATGATTCTCATTACGCTGTTTCAGCGCAGATTTTCCTCGCTGTCAGAATTAATACAATTTGTGCATGTATTAGACAACATTTTGTGTCTTTCTCTGACAGTTTTAAATGCTTTCACCCTGCCAACATGTTTGGCGCATAGTGCGCGCCTCTATTTGATTCGTCATGTCATTGTTCGGTATAATTTATTGCTATTTTCGGCCGAATAATTTCGGTTGCTGAACATTCGGTGCATCCCTAATGTGTATCCATTCATGCTTTTCATTTAATTTGACCCACAACCCCAATGGAATTGGAGGAGCTTGGGAATGTGAATTTTTAAATTGAGAAATGTGGGAAATACTATAAAATAAAATATATATTTTTAAAAAGAATAAAAAACATCCCAGTAAAATGAGATAAATGATTGTCATTGATTGTTCGCAAATTTATTTACAATTTATTTATTTACCTTTTTTTACAATTTATTTGTTATTTTATATACAGTGCCTTGCGAAAGTATTCATACCCCTTCATTTTTTTCACATTTTGTTGTTGCTGCCACATGTTAAACTTTTTTTCCACATCAATCTACACTTCATACACCATAATGGCAAAGCTAAAAATGTTTTTAACATCTTTGCACATTTATTAAAAAAAAAAAAAAATTAAATGATTCCATTGCATAAGTATTCATACCCTTATCTGGGACAGTTGGAATTTAGCCCCAACATAAGTGTTTAGAAGCACTTAGAAGCATTCATATTGCTTGTAGATGTTTCTACGCTTCGGGAGAAGTTAACCTGTGGCAAATTCAATTGAATGGGTATGATTTGGAAAGGCACACATGTCTTAATAAAAGGTCGTACAGCTGAAAATGTAAATCAGAACAAAAACCAAGCCCTGATGTAAACAAAAAAACTGCCTTGTAGAGCTCAGAGACATTGCATCAAGCCACACATCTGGGGAAGAGTTTAGAAACATTTCTGCTGCATTGAAGGTTCACAGAAACAAGTAGCCTTCATTATCCATAATAGAAGTTTGAAACAACCACGACTCTTCCTAGAGCTGGCCTCCTGGACAAACTGAGCAATTAATGGAAAAGTGCCTTGGTTAGACTGGTGACCAAGAACCTGATGGTCACTCTAGTTGAGCTCCATGATCATATATGCAGATGGGAGAAACTTAGGACAAACATCACTGCAACATTGCACCAATCTGGGCTTTATGGTGGTGTGGCAAAACTCAATCCTCTACTCAGTAAAGCCACATAAAAACACACTTCAAATTTGCAAAAAAAAAAAGCATCTAAAAGACCCCCAGACTGTGAGAAACAAGATTTTCTGTTCTGATTAACCTTAATCCAAAGCATCATCATTGAAGGAAATCAGGCACTGCTCATCACCTGAACAGTACCATCTCAACAGTAAATTGTGCTGGTAGCAGCCTCATGCTGTGGGGATGTTTTTCAGCACCAGCGACTGAGGGACTCTTCAGAGTAGAAGAAAAGCTCAATGCACCAAAATATTGAGATAACCTTAATGAAAACACAGTCCAGAGCTTTCAGAACCTCAGACTGAACAGAAGGGTTACCTTTCAACAGGACAATGAACCTAAGCACTCTGTGAATGTCCTTGATTGACTCAGCCACAGCCTGGGCTTGAACTCAAACAAACATTTCTGGAGAAACCTGAAAATGTTTGTCTGCCCCATTCAAGCTGACAGAGATTGAGAGAGAATGGCAGATAACTGGCAAATATCGATGTGCAAATGTTGCATAATACCCAAAAAGACTTGGTGCTTTAAAAGTGCATCAGCTAAGTACTAAGTTAAGGGTATGAATACTTATGCAATGTACCTATTTCAGTTTTTTGACTTTTAATACATTGATGAAGTTGTGACAATTCTGTTTTTGATTTGTCATTAAGGTGCATGGAGTGTATATTGATGTGGTGAAAAGTAATTTAAAACAGTTTAACATAAGGCAACTTAAAACGTGAAAAAACTATATAGGCCTATTTATTTGTAATTAGATTTAATGTAATTTTATTTTACAATTATTGTTTTATTTATTTATTATGGAAGCCCACTAAATATGTCTTTAGGAATACATTAATAAGTACATGATGAAATTAAATTTGGATTTTTGTGTGTGTGTGTGTGTGTGTGTGTGTGTGTGTGTGTGTGTGTGTGTGTGTGTGTGTGTGTGTGTGTGTGTGTGTGTGTGTGTGTGTGTGTGTGTGTGTGTGTGTGTGTGTACCTGGTATTCATCACGTTGTGGGGACCAAATGTCCCCACAAGGATAGGAATACCAGTGGATTTTGACCTTGTGGGGACATTTCTTAGGTCCCCATGAGGAAACAGGCTTATAAATCATGCACAATGAGTTTTTTTGAGGAAGTAAAAGTATGCACAATCTCCTGTGAGGGCTAGGTTTAGGTGTAGGGTAGGTGTAGGGTGATAAAAAGTATGGTTTGTACAGTATAAAAACCATTACGCCTATGGAATGTCCCCATAAAACATGTAAATCCAACGTGTGTGTGTGTGTGTGTGTGTGTGTGTGTGTGTGTGTGTGTGTGTGTGTGTGTGTGTGTATGTGTATGTGAAAATAAATTATTAATACGTTCTTACCTTACCAGGACATGTATTATTAGTGTTTATTTGATAACATTTAGCCCTTTTGATTGTTTATTTATTAATGAATTTATTTTCATTTAGGCAGGTTTGCACTGATAATATGTTTTTTTAGTGAAGTTTTAAGACATCTCTGAGAACACAAATGGCACAAGGAAAGTTCTGAAACTTTATCTGCTCTTTTCTCCTGTCAAAGTACAATGTGCTTTATATGATTTGATCTCATCATTATTTTTCATCACCTCACTTTTTTGAGGTCTTCTTTGCCTCCTCTGAGAAAAAAGTCCTTGACAAATTGTTTCACAGTCGAACATAACTTCCTTCAGAGTTTAGCTCAGTGGTTACTCACCTGAATCAGTAAATCAAGGTCTTCAGGTTCACCAGACACCTACAGGCAGGTGTGTTTGAGCAGGTTTGACACTAAACTGCAGGAAGATAGATCTCCACGAATAGGACTGAGCACTTCTGCAATAAATCATTCAACTCTTTGCAGCCGCAGTACAAACAGCAGAGAAACTACAGAAGCAATGCAGAAATAATGCATAACATAACCTATTTAAATTTCGAACTATTATTGCATGGACAATACAGCACATTATGTATGTATTATGTATGATTTTTGTGTTTTTTTCTTTTCTTTTTTGGTTCTCAGACACGGTGAAGACCTGATAGTCACTCCTTTTGCTCAGGTACGTTTGGCTTTTGCTTTCTGGGTTGGAAAACTAAGAACAAAATATTACTGATTTGACATGTGTGGACTGTTTCAAGTCCTTTCATGCCTTTGTTGTTGTCTTTTTGTTCAATAGGTGCTTGCAAGTCTTCGCACTGTTAGGAATAATTTCAGCGTCCTGACCAATGTCCAGTGCCCCTCCAGCAAGTAAGTACCATTTACGTTTCATAAAATGTAATGTGAGAAAATACCACAAGAGGGCAGAACTCACCTAATATGACTTTTTGTGAGACTAGATGGATACTACACTAACCTACTGTACTTACAATGTACTTATAATTGTAAATGTCTATTCATTTAATTAATTTATTAAATTATTTTGTTTTTATTTGCTTGGTCATTGAAACAAAATGTACAGACACTATGACTGTGTGCTCAGTTGCTGATTGAATGATCAGTTTCTATTGAATTTGCTTTTCTACTTTTATCTTACTAATGTATTTATTTTCCTGCTTCGCTTAACAGAAGATCACCAGTCAGCAGTCAACCGCCAGTGACCAAAGCCAACCTGTCAGGTAAGATTTTATTCATCCGTTCACAGACGATAAACTGAGGACAGTTCCTTTAAGGTCGTTAACCTCAATGTGACATCAGTCATTGATTACAAAGCTGCAGACCTATAGCTGAATTACTCATATCATCTTTACTTGAAGGCTTACAGCATCATAAAGAGGATACTATGATCTGTGTTATGAGTACATGTGAAACGGCAAACAACTTATTACATAAATTGAGAGAAGTAGTGGGAGAAAGGGAAATCTCAGTGGCGGATGTGAAATCTTGTTAGGCTTTTTTGTATTTCCCCACAAAATAGAAAAAGTAAACAAAAAATAATTTTGTTATTTAAGACAAGCTTGGAATTCTTTCCTGTATTTGGGCAGAACATATTGAAGGACCCAATAAATATATTTATAGATACTTTTAACTTAAGAATTAAATGCTAAACTTCTTAAGCAACATTCATCAAACTTGTGAATACAAATTAAGGTTATAAATTTTTGTTGGTGTTGGTGTTGTTGTTGCTGTTGTGTTATAATGTAAAAAAAAAACATTTCTTACAACTTTCTAGTAACTTTACTTTCATTTTAAAATATAACGTTATATATAACGTTTCTTGCACTACTTCATATTTTTAAATCAACAATGTAATCAATATCCTATTTATTAAAGCCAAGTATGAATCTCAACAAGTTGATGTTTTTACACTCTAAAAAATGCTGGGTTAAAAACAACCCAACTCGGGTTATTTGGCAACACAGAATAAACACATGCTGGGTTATTCTGACCCAGCTGGTTGAGTTAAATGCTGGGTTATTTTTATTAAGTCAACTATTGTTTTAAAATTATTATATTGCTGGCTTAAAATGGGCTGGAAATGAAAAATCACACAATTATTTGAGGCAACAGCAATAATCAAAAGATCACCCATGAACAAAAATAAAATACAAATTGAATTTATTTGGGGCAAATACAGCATAATTATAATATTACATACATTTAATATCATTTAACAAGCATTATAAAAATTAAAAATGTAACATTTAAAAGAAGCATTTTAATTTAACTGTATTCAACCATTCTTTGTAATCTCTTTTCCAAAAATGTTCTTATATGTGTTTTGTCTCATATTTATAAATGTCACGCATCACACGATATCACACTGGCAGCAAGAAAATGCTGATTTAGTCCCGATCTATTACAAGCTTAAATGTGATTTTATACAACAGTTCAGTAAATAAGAAGTTGATATTGTGTTATATTTTAAAGACAATATTATGGTTTTGCTCAATTTTGCAGAGAACATATTACTTTTAATGCCATAGCAGAACTGTTGCGCATCTCCGAGCAAATAGTAATGAATGAATTATTAATTATTATAAGACATTTACCGCCACCTGCTGGCAGACTTTCTTATTTAGAGTATCATTTCAATCAAATAAATAAATAAATAAATAAATAAACATTAAAGGGATAGTTAATAAAAATTAATTTACTCAACCTCTTGTCATTTCAAACCTGACTTTTGTGGATAAAAGACGATATTTAGACAGTTGGAAACAAAGCTGTTTTGCTTACCAATTTCTTTCACTGTATGAACTAAAAATAATGAGATGTTTCTCAAATAAACTTTAATTTTATGTTCCATAGTTTACGTTAGGCCGTTGCAGCCTAAATGTTTATTTATAATAAATTTCATGCTGAATCAATAAAAAAAAATCTTTCTATAGCTACTATTTGCATTGTCTGCTTGCTACTTTCTCATTTAACACAATAATAGCTTTAAATAATCTTTTGTGGGTATTTTCACCGCCAAACTTAGTTTGCGATTCATTAGATTAATTAATCGAAACATCATGTAATTAGTTTGATTAAAAATTTTAATTAACTGACAGCCCTAATACAAACCTTTACTTTGCTGAAGAATTGTGCCAAATCGACAGCGCTGAGAACAGCTCTCTTCTCTAGAGGAAGCAAAAAGACTGCGCTCTGACTGTAACTCAACAGCTGGGTTGTTTTATCGGAGACAGGAAAAAATAGAAAAAAATAACCCAGCATTAAAAATGACCCAGCATCTTAGTTGAAAATAAATATATATTTAAAAATAAATAAATAAACTAATAAAACGACCCAACAAGCTGAACCCAGCATTTGGCTTAAAAAAATAAATAAATATAAAATAAATATTTAATGTAAGCATTTTACATTTATTCCAAAATAATAGGCAGTAACATTTTAAACTATATTATTACAAACAATATTTTATTTGTTAACTCATGTTCAGCTGTTTATTGTAATAATTAACTTTTAACTGTTTTTGAATTTTTTGGACAATCAGTCACCAAAGCTCAGTAAATAGTGGTCACAGACACAGAGATTTACCTTAAATTTCACCAAGTTGATTACTCACTAAAAACTAAAGTGTGAGTTGTTTACTTACTTTTTTAAATTAGTCTTTCCATTAACACCATTATATTGTTCATTCAGACTGATTTCCAAATGCGCACAAACACAAAAGGCGGGATTTATTGCACAAACCAATCACAGCCGAACGTAACCAGTTGTATTCAATCATATTGCGTTGGAAGCATTGCCTCCTCTAACATGGCTTTCCCCTATTCATTTTAATTACCCCCCACCAAACTCACTGCACGCTTTAGGGAGTCTGTTAAAACTCAGTGGGCTCAGGAGAGGCAAAAGAGATTCAGACTCTCGTTGTAACTTTACCTACTGGTGTCGCTGTTGGAAAATGATTTTTACACTTTTTAATGTTATATTTAGTAGCCTAATATTATAAAATATATTGTTTGTAAATATAATTGCCTAATATATTGTTTGTATCAAATATATTGTTTTTTTTTCTCATCCAATATTTTGAAGAGACACTGCATCCCTTGCCAATAGCAAGCCACTGCTATTCAGAAGTAGCTGATTTTATAAGGAGGAGCATTCTGATTCTATTGGACAGAATTTGATTAGACAAAAAAACTGGTATGATTGTGACTGCAAAGATGAGTCACCTTTGGTCAGTTTTTCCAGTTCAGTTTGTCACGTTGTCTAGAATATAGACGGTAGACTAGGGTTGTTTTCACACCTGGCTCATTTTGAGCTTTTTTTTCTATCTTAAAAATATGCAGAAAAACTAAAAAGGAAATCACAAATTTCTGCCAGGACGTTTTCAGTTAGGTTTACAAACAAAAACAGGTGCACTCTGAGTAAGAGGACAGTTTTACTCACATGTGACATGCATAAACACATTTTTCTATGCTTTAAAATGTTGCCTTGTGAGAGCAAACTGAACCAAGAAAACTAAAACACTGTCACAACAAAGCAGCTCTGAATATGTAATACAAATACAGTTTCTAACTTTTCTTTCTAGTTCTGGGCTTCAGTATGAGCCAGCCTGTTCTTGTTTTTGTATAATGAAGCAGCAGGTGTTGTTGGGCTCTTGTGCGTGTTTTAAAGACTCCTCAGCACTGTTTGTACGATAGCCACCACAACTCTCTCCATCTGAGCGGCCTGAAAATCCCATCGTCTCTAAAGAAAAGAGAAATGAGGGTGTGAGTGTGGGTGGAGGGGGAAGAATGAAAGTTTGAGTAAGATAACATGCTTGTATGACCTCGTACACACATACACACAAACCACAAAGACGCAATGTGCGTAAATGCAGAGCAGCGATGCTTATTAAAAGCTGCGCTTATTGCATGCATGTGTGTGTGCGTTTGTGCGGGTGTGAATAGTCATGCGTGCGTAAGCATGCATACTTAAAAGGAGCAGGATTGTGCGCGCACAGCTGTTAATAAAATCCATCGAGGCGTTTAGATGTTTGTGTGAGAATTTACAAGTAGGCGAACCTTGTTAAATCTGTTGTGAACTAAGGTCATATTTCACCCCAAAATCAGAAGAAAAAAGCTAAATGTTAATTATTTTAGCAAAATAAGAGGGATCATACAAAATGCATGTAATTTGTTATTTAGTACTGACCTCAATAAGATATTTCACATAAAAGCTGTTTACATATAGTCCACAAGAAAAAATAATAGTTACATTTAAAAAAATTAGCCCATTCAAATGTTTACATACAATTGATTCTTATTACTGTGTTGTTACCTGAATGGTTCACAGCTGTGTTTTTGTTTAGTGATACTTGTTCATGAGTCCCTTGTTTGTCCTGCCCGCTGTTCTTCACAAACAAAAATCCTTCAGGTCCCACGAATTCTTAGATTTATAGCATTTTTGTGTATTTTAACCATTTCCAACAATAACTGTATGGTTTTGAGATCCAACTTTTCACACTGAGGACAACTGAGGGACTCATATGCAACTATTACAGAAGGTTCAAACACTCACTGATGCTTTAGAAGGAAACACAATGCATTAAGAGCTCAGGGGTGAAAACTTTTGAACAGAATGAAGAATGCTGTACATTTTTCTTATTTTGCCTAAATATATATTTTTTTCATTTAGTACTGTCCTTCAGAAGCTACAGAAGAGACTAACATGTTTCCCAGAAGACAAAATAAGTTAAATTTACCCTGATCTTCAAATTGTGGAAGTTTTCACCTCCCAGATCTTAATGCATTGTGTCTCCTTCTGAAAATCATAGTCATTGTTGGAAATGGTTCAGATAAACAAAAAATGCAAAAAAACAAAGCATTTGTGAGATCTGAAGGATTTTTCTCAAGAACAGCAGGCCTTTTAATAAACCACTGAAATTTCTACTGCATCCCAGATAATAAAAATATGTTCTAAGAATGTTTTGTTCACATTCAAGTTAGTTATGAAGACATTGTTTCAAAATGTGTTTTAAATGTTCAATTTAAATAATGTATTTAGAAAGTTATGTGGTTATTGAAGAACATTACATTTAAAAGTTCTCTCAACATTTAAAACAGCCATTTTTTAATATTTAAGGAACGTTTTTCTTGGTTATGCGAGCGTTAGAGGAACAAACCATTTAAGCACTTTCAAACTGTTAGGAAGCTGTTATTTTTTTATTTTTTAAGGATTCAAAACAGTTTTTGGAATGTGATATGAACGTTACATCTTGGTTATGTGAACGTTAGGAACATTCCATTCTATTGTTATGATTTTTTTCTGAGAATGATTAGTCAGCATTGCACTCCCAGTTAGTTGATCCTTCTAATGATTAAATGATTTTCTGAGAATAATGTCGTCAAATTTAAAGCTATTTTATTTTGGGATTTTTCTGGAACTGAAAAAAGGAACACCGTTTCAGATTGTTCCGTTCCAGATGTTCATCATGGTAGTTTAAGTATTTATACATCATGGTAGTATTTGTACATCCAAATTTATGCTAAAAATAAAACAGTCATCTAAATCAAATGTGAATGGAAAAAAATTGAGAATAATGGGAATTACCAAAGTAAAACATTCTCATTATAGGGAATAGAATTTAGAGGGAAATGTGCTTAATTGTCATGAAAACAATGTCACAATTTTTTATGCTAAATATAATTTCTTTTTTCTTTTGATATTTGGGGTAAAACATGGCCTAGACTGTTTTTGTGAGATTTTTGTGTTTTCGGCTTTATTCTGAGACAACAAAAATCATGCTTGTGTGCTTCAAAGACGGTGTCTTTTAATTTTAAAATGTCTGTTAAAATAAAATGTCAAAATATGGGTGAAATAATGTTCCATTGTCATTCAGTGTAATGTATACAGATGAGGTCAAAAGTTTACATACAGTACATCTTGCAGAATCTGCAAAATCGTAATTATTTTACCAAAATTTGAGGGATCATACAAAATACGTTATTTTTTATTTTGTACCGACCTGAATATGATATATTTTTACATAAAAGATGTTTACATATAGCCCACAACAGAAAATAATAGTTGAATTTATAAAAATGACCCTGTTCAAAAGTTTACATGATTTAAGAATTACTGTGTTGTTACCTAAATGATCCACGGCTGTGTTTTTGTGTTTGTAGTTGTTCATGAGTCCCTTGTTTGGTTTTTCAGCATTTTTATGTATTTGAACCCTTTCCAACGATGACTGTATGATTTTGAGATCCATTATTTCACACTGAGGACAACGGAGGGACTCATATGCAACTATTACAGAAGGTTCAAACATTCACTGACGCTTTAGAAGGAAACACAATGCATTAAGAGCCGAGGGGGGGGGGGGTGAAAACTTTTGAACAGAATGTTTTTTTCTTATTTTGCCTAAATATCTTTTTTTTATTTTATTTTTTTTATTTTGCACTGCCCTTTAGAAGCTACAGAAGATACTTACATATTTCCCAGAAGACAAAATAAGTTACATTTTACCCTAATCCTCAAATTCAAAAGTTTTCACCCCCCAGCTCTTAATGCATCATTTCCATCTGAAGCATCAGTGAGTGTTTGAACCTTCTGTAATAGTTGCATATGAGTCTCTCAGGTGTCCTCAGTGTGAAAAGATGGATCTCAAAATAATACAGTCCTTGTTGGAAAGGGTTCAAATACTCAAAAATGCTGAAAAAAAACAAAGAATTTGTGGGACCTGAAGGATTTTTCTAAAGAACAGCAGGCAGTTTAACTGTTCAGGACAAACAAGGGACTCATGAACTACTATCACTAAACTAAAAAACACAGCTGTGGATCATTCAGGTAACAACACAGTATTAAGAATCAAGTGTATGTAAACTTTTGAATAGGGTTATTTTCATAAATTCAACTATTACTTTCTCTTGTAGACTACATGTAAAATTATTTATGTGAAATATCTTATTCAGGTCAGTGCTAAATAAAAAATAACATGCATTTTGTATGATCCCTCTTATTTTGGTAAAATAATTACTTTTTGACTTCATATTTATGTAAAAATGAATTTTAATCACACTACATTTTATATTATTTTAAATTGATTAAAAACTTCTTGCTGACAAATGATTAAACTTAAAATGACATTTAAACAGGACACATTCTGTACAGGGAGAAATTTTTTTTTTAAATCTTTATAAAACTCTTATTTTTTGTTTCGATGCTTGAAAAGCTCTTCGTCTTCAACCCGCCGGCAGGTGTTTGTTGTTGAGCTGTATGTGTGTGTGCTCCAGGTGTAGACGCTTTAGCCACTGATCTACTGAGCGGAGAGCTGCGAGGAGGGGGGTGAAGGATTGTGGGATGTTTTGGTTCCTGTTTCAGAGGCCTCTTAGCCTCATTGACGTCAGTCGCCACCCACCTACCACTACCTTCACTTCCTGTGTGTTTGAAAGCGCAGACGCCTCATGGTCCTGGCAGGAAGAAACACACACTCACACGCTGAAAATGGTGGAAAACTGTGCTCGCTTACGTTGCACAAGCATATTAAGAGCGCCGGAGGAAATCAGAGTATGTCTAATGTTGCGCAGTCCTCACGCACGCCGCTGTCCCTGCTGGACGCTTCTCTGTTTATTAACACAGCATGAGGATGTGGCTGTTTGTCCATTAGAGGAGCTTCATTTGCTCAGTTCTTACACTGAAATGTTTTTGACCTCATAACTGGTTAACTTAATTAATTATTTAATATATACACAGATATTGTTAAGTTAGAAGGCATTAATTAAAGGGACAGTTCACCCAAAAATTTTAATTCTGTCACAATCATTTCACACCTGTATGAGTTTCTTTCTTCTGCTTATTCATAAAAGAAGATATTTTGAAGAATGCTGATAACCAAGCAGTTTTGGTTCCTATTGACTTCTATGGTATTTTTTATATTGTTCATATAATGGGAACCAAAACTGTTTGGTTACCAATAACCTTTAAAATATCTTCTTTTGTTTTCAGCAGAAGAAAGAAATACAAGTTTGGAATGATAGCCTAAATTACATCTTTAAATTTTTGCTGTTAATACAAAGAAATAAACAAACCATAATCTATTATTATTATTATTATTATTAGGATGTTTGAAATGTATGTCTGTGGGCAAAAGTTAACCAGGCCTCATGGCAATAAAAAATAAAAAATGACAAAAACGATCAAATAAAATAAAATAAAATGTAATTATTATAGTTTTTGTTGTTATTATTTTACTAATAAGAATAATAACAAAAAATACTGTTGTTGTTTTAAAAAATATATTATTACTGTTTTAACTGAATTTGAATTTATTTAATTATAAACAAATAAACTACTGATAGTAAACTCATTTTATATTTATTATATAATACATTTTGATGATGATGATGATGATTATTATTGATTTAGTTACCATTGTTTTTGTTATTATTTTACTACTAATAATAGTAACAATAAGTACTGTTGTTGTTGTTATAAAATTATTTTTTATTATTTTTGTTTTGGTTAATTTCATTATAAACAAATAAATTAAAGATGTCCTTACAAAGGTAAGAAATAAAAAAAAATACCTTATTTTATTTTATATTTATTTTATTCATTTTGACGATTATTATTATTATTATTATTATTATTATTGATTTAATTATCATTGTTTTTATTGATTTAATTATAAATAAACTAAAGATGTCCTTAAGGTAAAAAAAAAAAAACCTTATTTTATTTTTTATTATATCATACATTTTGATGACGATTATGATTATGTTATTATGATTATTAATTTAATTATCATTGTTTTTGTTGTTATTATTTTACTACCAATAATAATAACAATAATTACTGTTGTTGTTTTTTTTTATATTTTTATTTTTTAGTTTGAATTGAATTAATTATAAACTAATAAAATAAAGATGTCCCTAAAGTAAAAAAAATTAAATACCTTGTTTTTATTTATTATATTATACATTTTGATAATGATTATGATTATTGTTATTGATTTAATTATCAGTGTTTTTGTTATTATTTTACTAATATTATTAATAATAACAAAAATGACTGTTGTTGTTCTTATAAAATTATTATTATTATTATTATTATTATTTAATTGATTTAATTATAAACAAATAAACTAAAGATATCCTTATATGTAAAATGTAAAAAATTAAAAACCTTATTTTATTTTGTATTTATTATATTTTAAATTTTGATGATGATTATGATTATGATTGTTTTACTACTAATAATAATAACAACAATAATTACTGTTTTTTAAATTATTGTTATTATTATTATTATTATTATTATTATTATTATTATTATTATTATTATTATTATTATTATATATTTTGATGGTGATTATTATTTTAGATTTTTTTTTTATTATTGATTGTGTTTTTGTTATTGATTTCTATAACAGTAATTACAGTGATAACAATAATTAATACTTCATTTATTTCATTCATTTAGTTATCTTTGTTGTTGCTTATACAACCAACCCAACCAGTCCAAACAAACATAATGTACTATCAATATAACCCATATTTAGTCCTGTTGTTTCTATAAATAAATATCTTACACGATAGTTTAGATTAGAAATGTGTTTAATAGAGTCAAACAAAATTGTCATTTCAGCTGCGTATCTCAAGTCAGAGCAGCAGAGAGAGAGGTTTTTTATTGTCGTTGTGTCGTCATAAGGCTCTGTTGCCAGTGCCCTGGCCCTGAACCGTGGCTTCATAAAACACTTCCAGAGAAATTAGGGAGGAATAGAGAGGCAGAAAAAACACAGAAAATAAAGAGAAGAACTTTCATCGGGAGCCAGGCTCTTCAGGGAGAGAGAGGTCTCATCCTCCGGCCTCTGTTTATACTTTCTCATGTAAATCTGTCTCTCGCACTGCCAAGAGCCGTCATACTGGAGCAGGAAGGCCGTGCAGCAGACATCAGAAAAAAAACACTGCCTGGACTCGAGCACAATGATCGGCCTCATCACAGTTTTACTTGACATTTAGTAAAAAAGTACATTTGTTAGGTTTCAACTTTTCAAAATGAAGACAGATAGTATTGTATGGCAAGCCGTTTAAGCCTAAAATATACTATGCCTTACTCGTCGTAATTGCATTTTTACTAGTAACAATTCTAGTTACAGAGCTGTTTAATTCAATTATTACTAGTAACAATTTCAATTAGAGAGCTTTATAATTCAATTCCTACTAGTAACAATGCCCATTAGAGAGCTCTATAATTCAATTATTACTAGTTACAGTTCCAATTACAGAGCTCTATAATTCAATTACTAGTAACAATTCAATTAGAGAGCTCTCTAAATCAATTCTTACTAGTAACGATTCAATTAGAGAGCTCTATAATAAAATTTTTACTAGTAACAATTCAATTAGAGAGCTCTATAATTCAATTATTACTAGTTACAGTTCCAATTACAGAGCTCTATAATTCAATTACTAGTAACAATTCAATTAGAGAGCTCTCTAAATCAATTCTTACTAGTAACGATTCAATTAGAGAGCTCTATAATAAAATTTTTAGTAGTAACAATTCAATTAGAGAGCTCTATAATTCAATTATTACTAGTTACAGTTCCAATTACAGAGCTCTATAATTCAATTACTAGTAACAATTCAATTAGAGAGCTCTCTAAATCAATTCTTACTAGTAACGATTCAATTAGAGAGCTCTATAATAAAATTTTTACTAGTAACAATTCAATTAGAGAGCTCTATAATTCAATTATTACTAGTTACAGTTCCAATTACAGAGCTCTATAATTCAATTACTAGTAACAATTCAATTAGAGAGCTCTCTAAATCAATTCTTACTAGTAACGATTCAATTAGAGAGCTCTATAATAAAATTTTTACTAGTAACAATTCAATTAGAGAGCTCTATAATTCAATTATTACTAGTTACAGTTCCAATTACAGAGCTCTATAATTCAGTTATTACTAATAACAATTCAATTAGAGAGCTCTCTAAGTCAATTCTTACTAGTAACAATTCCAATTACAGAGCTCTCTAATTCAATTCCTAACATTTCAATTAGAGAGCTCTATAATTCAATTATTACTAGTTACAGTTCCAATTACAGAGCTCTATAATTCAATTACTAGTAACAATTCAATTAGAGAGCTCTCTAAATCAATTCTTACTAGTAACGATTCAATTAGAGAGCTCTATAATAAAATTTTTACTAGTAACAATTCAATTAGAGAGCTCTATAATTCAATTATTACTAGTTACAGTTCCAATTACAGAGCTCTATAATTCAATTACTAGTAACAATTCAATTAGAGAGCTCTCTAAATCAATTCTTACTAGTAACGATTCAATTAGAGAGCTCTATAATAAAATTTTTACTAGTAACAATTCAATTAGAGAGCTCTATAATTCAATTATTACTAGTTACAGTTCCAATTACAGAGCTCTATAATTCAATTACTAGTAACAATTCAATTAGAGAGCTCTCTAAATCAATTCTTACTAGTAACGATTCAATTAGAGAGCTCTATAATAAAATTTTTACTAGTAACAATTCAATTAGAGAGCTCTATAATTCAATTATTACTAGTTACAGTTCCAATTACAGAGCTCTATAATTCAATTACTAGTAACAATTCAATTAGAGAGCTCTCTAAATCAATTCTTACTAGTAACGATTCAATTAGAGAGCTCTATAATAAAATTTTTACTAGTAACAATTCAATTAGAGAGCTCTATAATTCAATTATTACTAGTTACAGTTCCAATTACAGAGCTCTATAATTCAATTACTAGTAACAATTCAATTAGAGAGCTCTCTAAATCAATTCTTACTAGTAACGATTCAATTAGAGAGCTCTATAATAAAATTTTTACTAGTAACAATTCAATTAGAGAGCTCTATAATTCAATTATTACTAGTTACAGTTCCAATTACAGAGCTCTATAATTCAATTACTAGTAACAATTCAATTAGAGAGCTCTCTAAATCAATTCTTACTAGTAACGATTCAATTAGAGAGCTCTATAATAAAATTTTTACTAGTAACAATTCAATTAGAGAGCTCTATAATTCAATTATTACTAGTTACAGTTCCAATTACAGAGCTCTATAATTCAGTTATTACTAATAACAATTCAATTAGAGAGCTCTATAATTCAATTACTAGTAACAATTCAATTAGAGAGCTCTCTAAATCAATTCTTACTAGTAACAATTCAATTAGAGAGCTCTATAATTCAATTATTACTAGTTACAGTTCCAATTACAGAGCTCTATAATTCAGTTATTACTAATAACAATTCAATTAGAGAGCTCTCTAAGTCAATTCTTACTAGTAACAATTCCAATTACAGAGCTCTCTAATTCAATTCCTAACATTTCAATTAGAGAGCTCTATAATTCAATTATTACTAGGGGTGGGCGATATGACCTAAAATTAATATCACGGTATTTTTCATCTTTTGAACGGTGACGGTATAATATCACGGTATTATGTTCCTGATCTTGATCAGAAGATCACAAATATTGTCTCTGCTCTAGAGCGATACTCTCAAGAGCCCTTTCTGTCTGAGAGTGCCACCTTTCAACTACCTTCTGGCCATTGAAACGGTCCAACTCAGGCCCTTCAATGCTGATGAATAAGAGTTGGTGGAGTGAATCCACTGAGATGTGGCTTCTCCAGTCAAATCAATTTACTTCATTGAACTGAAACCCCCTATGAGGTAGTGCTAGTAATAGTTCAGCAAGTAATAATGATCAGCAAGATTTCTGTCTTCATTTTTATAGTGTCGTCCATGAAAATGAGGCTCAGAGGTGCCATGAGTGCAATCAAATCTATAAATTCATGTTGAGATTAGTGTTTTAAAAATAAAATTTGGAATACACAAGTATTTAAGATTTCAATAACTGAAAGAATCTGTTATTAATTACTGAAAATTAATTACTGAATCGTATTGTTCATTTGATTCGTTAGAACACATGATTCATTCAAGTGACTCTCTTTATGAATGGGAAATTGAATCATTTCACTAGATTAGTTTAAAAACGCACGTTCACTTAAACGAAACACTGCTGTGTTTGATTGGAGAACTTCGCATCTTCATTTTCAGTGGTGTGACTTGTTCCAGAATAAATTTTGACGACGAAACATAGCAAAATCGGGCATAGTGTTATTCTCAGACAATGTAAGTCACTTAATAATAACTTCTTGTTTATTTAACGGCTGTATTAAATTAATTATTTAATTTACAAACTCCCATTAAAATATTAAAAGCTGTCCCTCATCTTAGTTTGCGATATTACAAAGCTCTATTATAATCAGCGACGCTCTCTTATTTACACTCTCTCTACACTTTGTTTATAGAAGGAATCGTGAGATATGTCTGTGATACATTACTATGCTGTGAACCTAGACAGGTCGGCGTTTGGCTTTCCGGTGCATTTAGAACTTACACAACAGGAACAAAGCAGCGATCGTATTTATCAACGCAATGGTCGATCAAGCCGTGTTGTTATTCGCACGAGTGATGGGAAAAACTTCCCGCGGATAAACTACAGTGAGTGACTCGATGCGCATATTCGCTTGGCGTTTGGTGTGAAAGCACGCAATTGACAAACAGTCGCAGGCAAATTAAACTATAGTGCCTTATTATTTAGAATTAGCTATCATTGATGTAAATGCAGCCGTTCAAGGCACATAATTGATTTATTACGGTATTGACGGTATTAGAAAATCCATGTCGTGTCGCAATGTCACACCGGTGATAACTATGATACCGGTGTACCGCCCACCCCTAATTATTACTAGTAACAATTCAATTAGAGAGCTCTATAATTCAATTATTACTAGTTACAATTCCAATTACAGAGCTCTATAATTCAATTATTACTAGTAACAATTCAATTAGAGAGCTCTCTAAATCAGTTCTTACTAGTAACAATTCAATTAGAGAGTTCTATAATTAAATTTTTACTAGTAACAATTCAATTAGAGAGCTTCCTAAATCAATTCTTACTAGTAACAATTCCAATTACAGAGCTTTCTAATTTAATTCCTACTAGTAACAATTCAATTAGAGAGGTTTATAATTCAATTATTACTAGTAACAATTCAATTAGAGAGGTTTATAATTCAATTATTACTAGTAACAATTCAATTACAGAGCTCTAATTCAATTCCTGCTAGTAACAATGCCAATTAAAGAGCTCTCTAAATCAGTTTTTGCTAGTTACAATTCCAGTTAGAGAGCTCTACAAATTAATTTTTACTAGTCATATGTCTACATTGACTTCCATTCATTTTTAATTACAGAGCTCTACAATTGAATTATTACTAGTAACAATTACAATTAGAGAAATTAATAAATTTTCTACTAGTAATAATTCCAATAAAATAGCTCTCTAATTAAATTTTTACTATTAAGAACTGAATTAGAGAGCTCTTTAATTCAATTACAGAGCTCTGCAATTAAACATATCTTTAATGTGTTTTTTTACTAGTAAAAATTTAATTGTAGAGTTCTGTAATTGCATTTTTACTAGTAACAATTAAATTAGAGAGCTCTATAATCGGAATTGTTACTAGTAAAGACTGAATTAGAAAGCTTTGTAATTGGAATTATTACTAGTAAAATTTGATTTAGAGAGCTCTGTAATTGAAATTGTTACTAGTAAAAATTCTGTTGTAGTGCTCTGTAATTAAAAAAGAATGGAAGTCAAAGGAGACATATGACAAGTAAAAATTAATTGGTAAAGCTCTCTAATTGGAATTGTTTATAGTAATAATTTGATCTGAGAGCTCTCTAATTGAATTGTTACTAGTAAATATACAATTACGACGAGTAACACTTAATATATTTTAGGCTAACACGGCTTGCCATAGTATTGTGCATCTTGTGAGAAGAGAGGTTGACAAGCTCCAGCATCGTTTCTTTGCAGATTCCACTTTAGTTTGATATTTAGATATCTTTATGTGGGACTAAATTATCAAAGAACTGCATAGTTAGTTAAAGTTTTATGTAAGACTGGATGTGAATTGGTAAACAGTTTTTGTGGTTGCCATGCTGATGCAACTATTAGCGGTTGTAAACCATATTAGCAAGATTGCTGCAGACTTGTTATTGTTCACATTCTGATGAGATGTTACAGGATGTGTAAACAGCTTGTGATCACACTCACACCATGCGTGCATGCTAGAGTTTGTGTGCGTTTACATGTTTTTGCACGTAGGTCTTTTTGCTAGGTTACTTTGGAACATGAAAAACACTGGGGGTAGAAGATTTCAGTCTGCTGCAGCTCAACTTGTTTTTCATAATTATATTTTATATTATTATAAATAATAATTATTTTTTTTTACCAAACTATGCAAACACATTGTTAAGTTATGTTATGTTATGTTATATAACCTCATTAACTATTACTGTTTTTTAAATATATATAAAAAATATATAATATATAAATATATTCAGCTGACCAAAATTTTCTACCACCTGGGTTCATTTATATTGTATTTTTCATTTTTATTTTTTATTATTATTTTTATTTTTTAACCAAACTTAGCACTTTATTAAATGTTCAGCTCAATTTTTTGCCTTATTTCAGAATTTTGTATAAATCTATATTTTTCCACTGGGGATCATTTATATTGTATTATATTATATTATATTATATTATATTATATTATATTATATTATATTAATTATATTATATTATATTATATTATATTATATTATATTATATTATATTATATTATATTAATTATATTTTATTTTATTTTATTTTATTTATTTATTAATTCATTTATTTATTTATTTATTTTTTCATTTTACTTTATTTTATTTACTTGGCAAATATGCACTTTATTTTATTTTATTTTATTGTTTGATTTCATTTGATTTCATTTATTTATTCATTTACACCTCAGCCAATATGCACTTCATTATAAATTCATCTGATTTTATTACCTTATTTCAGATATTTTTATAAATATATATATATAATTTGTAAATATATTCCACTGAGGATCATTTATATTGAAATAAATTATATTATTTTTATTTTTTTATTTTTTGTTTTTCATTTTTTTATTATTATTACTACTTGCAAAACAATTGTGCAATTCATTATATATTCAATTGATCTGGCTGGTTAAGTATTTCAATATTTATATCTCAAGGATAAATTTATGACACTACTAATGTTTCCAACTCAAATTAGTAAGGGAAAGGACAGCAACACGAATCCCCATAGTTTCAAAATCCTTGGAAATACATTTTTGTTGTTTTAATTTGAATGTGTTTGCAGAAAAACAAATCATTCTCTTCCCCAATCTGTTCCACTTTTCTCCAAATCTCCTAGTTTTCTCACATTGTAAATCCACTCCAGATTTTCGGTTCTCCCAAGCTGCGGAGCGGCATTGCAGGTCTTAAAGCGTTGCACCCTGGTTAGTATTTGAATTATGCCATTGACGTCAGCAGAGCTGTAAAGCTGACCGGCGTCCCTTCCCTAAAGTAATTTCTGGCCAAAAGCTCTCTATGGTGCATTGTGGAGGCTGTCAAACAGGCACAAGATGAGTTGCAGACGTGAAAGAGAGTGAAAGAGAGAGAGCAAGAATGAAAGAAAGCAAAGGAGAGGGAGTGTGCGGAAAGTGTTGTTTGTCGGCGACGCAGCAGCAGATGTAGGTTGAGATAAAAAACCGCTGTTGTAAACAGTGAAAGTTAGACCCCCGACTAAGTGTTTCGTAGGAGCAATAAATGTCAAATAACCTACACAAGACCCCTTCGGCCCATAATGCAGATCGTGCGGCAAAAAAAAGGCCCACAGAGTCACATTGTTTAAACCGAATGTTTCTTTTTTGATTGCAAAAAATATTCTATTTAAATAACTGATCTTTTTTTAACTGTTAGCAGGACTCGAGTCTTTTGTTTCGGACAGTAGATAAGCACACCCGTCATATTTGGCAAGTGGCCTGAATGCAGTTGACCCCAATGACACGGTGTTGATTCATGGAGCTGTTTGGCATTCTAGTCCTCCTGCCCACGTGCGAAGCCCAGACAAACAAAAACAAGAGTGGGACGCGAGAGCCAACGAGCCGTGCCAGAGAACAAACATGTGCTGGGCCTCCGAAGCGTGATCCAGTCAGCTAAACTCCAGCCATCCATCAGCTCAACCTCCACGCTCCCTTTGTTTGTGTGTGGGTTAGACATGTGGGAAAGTATCCCAGACTGCTTTATTATTTTTGGATATGTAATTTGGATCAAAATAACACGGACAAAAACATGACAGCTGTAAAGATTAACGATATGGGTCAATGACGGCACAATCCTTTTTTTCTGTTCATTTACTCCAAAACACAAAATTTGATAGTACAATGACTTATATAACTGTTTGTTAACAGAACTGTAATTATTCTATTGGGCGTACAGTCATAAAGGCTAATGCAACTGTGCTGATTAAATAATGAAGGGAAAAAACTAATTAAAGAGGTCATTGGATGCCCATTTACAAGTTCATATTATTCTTTAGGGTCTTAATGAAAAGTCTCTAATATACTTTGGTTAAAAATTCTCAATAGTAGTGTAAAAAACACCCTTTTACCTTGTCAAAATCAGCTCTGCAAAATATCAGATCATTTAATTGCATGGGCCCTTTAAATGCAAATGAGCTCTGCTCGCCCCGCCCCTCTCTGCTGAGGGATTACAAGCTGTAATGTTTACTTTAGCAGCATTTAGCCGCGTTTAGCTGCATTTCGCCGCGTTTAGTGGTGAAACTTGCCAACAAGCACATTATTAAGAAAGGCCATTTGCAAAGATGCATAAAATACCCTTATACTCACTTCTGCTGTGGGTGAAGCTGCATCACGAATGATTCACACGAACATAGAGGCATATGTAGATTGGGATCAGTGCTTTCCCTTTTAAAAACGGAAGTTTTCCTCTGCCTCTTAAGTGGCTCAGATGTCGGGAGTAAATGACGACTGCTATGTTCATTATTACATCCAACAACAGAACAACACCTCAATCGCTCAATTAGAGTCTTCCTCTGCACCTGAGTCACACAATGGCGATCGTATTCGGACTGTTTCAGCTCGGTGAGGGCGGGTCAAAAGTAAGGCGCTCATGTCAATCAACTGTGTTTCTAGTTTTGCATCTGATGACCCCTTTAAAATAGGTACCACTTTATTTTAAGTACCAATTTTCACTATTAACTGGTTGCTTATTAGCATGCATATTACTAGCATCAGTGTTGAGGAAAGTTACTTTTAAAAGTAATGCATTAAAATATTGAGTTACTCCTAAAAAAGAAACTAATTACGTTAGTTTGTTACTTTTTATGGAAAGTAATGTGTTACGTTTCTTTTGCGTTACTTTTTAAATCTGGGCAGAGCTTGCTTGTTTGTTTTTAATACAAAAAGTTTATTATTAAAAGCCTTTTTACACCAAAAGCCTAAGACTTAGAGAAAAGTAAATTCACGTCTGTACAGTAGACTGCAGAAGAAAAAATGTCAACTCCCCAGCAATAAAAAAGGGAAACAAATGTTAGATTATCTTGAGTAATTTTTTTGCTTATTAGTATGGATGAATTGGATCATCGAAGGTTGGCAGCAAAGACATCGGTTAATAATATGGGATTAAAAACACAAAGGATATTTGTATTATTTAACATTTAATTATTACAGGTTTGCGTTGAATTTCACAGTTTTTATTCATTTTGAGTACTGTATCTGTTTTTTAGTGAGTGAGATAAATTAATGCATGTTCACATTTATTAAAGTTCTCCATCGCTACAACTGCAGCGAGTCTACGACAGATTTCCGTCAATTTAAAACATTTATCCCAACATGAATTTATTTGCACTCATGCCACCTCTGAGCCTCATCAAATGCACCTACAAGCCACTTTTATGTTCTTCTGTGCCACCTCTGTAGTACAAATAATTTTTTATTAATGCTAATTTATATAATTGGTAACTTATTTGTCTTATTCTGCTTTTTATGATATTGTTTTAATTAGAGTTTTTACAAAGCTTATAAATACAATTTTTTGAATTTGACATATAGATAATGACACACTTTTAATAAAATTTGAAAAATGCCATTACAAAGGTAAAAAGAAAATGCCACTCTAAATCCTTTAAGGAGTCAAATATCACCTCATATTAGGAAGGCTAATTTTAATCAGAATTTGTTATTACTGGTCAGAAGATGCTTCTGTATTTTTTTAATTTGGAGGACAAGCACTACATGAAGGAAAAAAACTGCTTATAAAGTAGGTGTGTGACGGGTATGGCTGTGGAATGGTGTTTGGCCGAGGAAAAATTTTCAGTCAGAAGATTTTTTTTTGCTTTAATCCCTGTGCTGAACCTAAAGTCATAGTGATACATTCACAACCTGATTGTTCGGGTTGAATGACGTATATTCGTGACAGAACTCAACAAACAAAAAGGTGTGTTCGACCTAAAGTGGCACAGTGCAGACCAATTAGTGTATGATATCAAGATAGCTGTTTGATTACACTTAAGGCAGTCTGCTGGACTCAATGCACTTACTGTTGCATGAGTTCGTTTTAATTGAACCAAACGTGGCAACCTTAGTTAATAGTGAATATGTTTTCCTGGTAACACTTTAGTACAGGGAACAATTTTCACAAGTAACTTATTACTTATTAGCATTCCTATTATAAACATATTGGCTGTTTATTTGTACTTATAAGGCACCTATTCTGTGGGACAATATTCTACATCCCTAATCCTACCCAATATCTGAATTTAACAACTACCTAACTAACTATCAATAAGCAGCAAATTAGGAGTTTATTGAGGCAAAAGCCATAGTTAATGGTTTGTTAATAGCGAGAACGGGACCTTAAAATATAGTGTTACCATGTTCCCTAATCTAAAGGGTTACCATGAAAAAAATATAATACTTGAACCAAAAAAAATTAAAAGTTTGGCATTTTTAAAACTACTTCACTGCTTATTAATATTTTAAAAACCTTTGTCCACTAAATCAAAGTAGCTACTAACATTCAGGAAATTACAGAAAACAAAACTAAATTAAAACTATTAAAAACAATTAGCATTAAATTAAATAAAGATGAAATAAAATATAAATATTAGATATAAATAGATATGAAATTAAAATAAAAAATATAGCTGTAAGCAGCAATTACTGGTGTTCAAGCACTTTAAAGCATTGAAGCACATATGAAAACATACAGTATTATTTAGCAAGCCTGTAACCACCTAAATCAATGATTTAAAAAGCATTTTTGGCAAATCCAGGCAATTTACCATAAAATTATGTTTTTTAATGTTTATGACTGTTATAGGGCTTAAAACGTCGCATGCTTGTTTATAATCACCCGTCGCATGTGCTTACCAGGTTTTGTGAAGTTTTGAGTTTTCCTTTCGGCTTTATAGGATTTTGGGTAAATTTGGACAGGTTCATTTTCTAAACGACCCTGTTATAGCTTTCCAAAGGGTAAATTTCAACATTTATTTGATAATTATTGACCTAGAGAGTCCAGAGTCTAGGTTTTTCCAGATTAAGTGAAAAACCTATAGGACTAGTTTGCAAAAGTAGGTTTTTTACATCTTCTCAATCATTTAACAAACTGAAAAGTCTCCTGTTTGCTTTTTAAGAAAAAAGAGACAAAGCAGAAGTTGTGAATGGGGTGGCTAAACCTAGCCCCACCCCTGCGCTAACTGCGTTAAATATTTTTAATGCCATTAAACTAGAAAAATTTAATGCATGTGTTAATGCGCTAATTTTGACAGTGCTAATTTTAATTAAATTAAAGTAATTTAAATGAGTGGGATTTTTTTGTATTTGTACTTATTGTGGATGCTCTGTTATTGAGCAATATATCAAAATAAAAATAAAAACATTACTTGTCTACACATTTAGTTAGGGGTGCTTTGATCAGGATTTTTGAGACTGACTGATGATCACAGGAAGCAGTATCTGCTGATCCGATTACCGATACCGATCTTTTTAAAGCCTACTTTTTATCATTTAGAATTATTTATAGTGAAACTCCAATTAGGATTTTTAGGCATTTAATCCGTTTTTTTAATTTGAGGGGTGGAGCGCAGCATTTTTTTGACATTTTTCAAGAATATATATTTATCTCACAAATGTTTGATCATGCTTTTTTTTTTAGAATTGTGCAATTATTGCACAATAGCTTACACACAGCACAAGCCTGATTTCCACAAACACATTTATCCACTATTTTGATTTCAAATCCAAACATTGTTATTGAAAATGCTTTTTCGGCATTGTGATTCGTTTTTGTACACAGTAAAATAATCTTTCATAGACAAGTTTAAACAATAAATAGTAACACATTATTCAATGCTTTTTACTTTTGCAATTACTTCTAGATTTATATATTAAGAAGCTCAAGCGAATGGCAAAACATTTAAACTGCTTATGTTGTCGCAAACATTCTCTACAGTTCTACAGCCCTTTCTTTTGCATTTAAATCTTTATTACAAGCAATCCTGTTGTTAATACAAAACTTTGTTTTCCTACCTCCATGAGTGCCATATATTATTGCCTTGTTTATCTAAAAATTCTCTTTTTCTTTAAACCTAGCCAAAAACCCATATACGTTGACTTTATAACACAGTAGACTTTAATTGTATGCATTTATGGTGTAATTATAACATTTTTGTGTCAACCCTTGTTCATATTTACCGCAAACAATGTGCTGTCACTTTAATTCTGCGCTTGCAGCACAGACTCGGTGCGAAAACCATCTCTGCACTGCTGCAGATGCACCGCTCCTGGAATTCACTGCCAGACCGCAACTGTGTGCAGCATGAACTCTTTAATCCATTAACATGAGTGTGGAAAAAAATGGGCACTGCAAACAGAGTTATGTGAAGCTGGCGTTATGTGTGTGCACTTCGAGTGTGCATGAGCGCCTAGTCTCCAGGAGAGCGCACGAGTGCTAAATGGTTAAACACGGAAAATAATTAAAAAAGAAATCTATAAACTTTAGTGATGAATGCGACACTGCCTCTATTGTGCAAGTAACAATCCCTGTGTCAACTGTGCAGCGTGCAGCTCGCTTACAGTCAGACACGATGTGATGATTGGAAGTCATTTGCGCACTTTGAAAGAGAAAGAGAGAGAGCGAGCTGTCATTTACTCGCGCTGTTTGTGAAATGATGTCTCACATAAGGTTTTCAAATTACTTTATAAGTTAACTTAAATATGAATTGTACCTCATCTTCAGCATTAAAATTGTTTTACCCATGCCGGACAGAGACTGAGACAGTGCCGCTGCATGTCGAGCCAAACCTCTCACGGCAGGAGCGTCATCAGCTTTAGATCAGTTTATGAGATCTGCCTTTTTAGAGACTGCGGATCAAAGCGATTATCGGCCGAAAGTGATCGGTAGCTGATCAATTGGAGCACCCCTACATTTAATATGTGTTGTGGGTCATGAATGATTTCTCATATTCTCACATTGTGCAGCTTGTTGAGAGGTGTGTGATTACTCAATATTTGTGCTTTGCAAATGCCATTTTTGCCTGGACAATGTTAAGGTGTATGAAAATCCCCTAGACTTGAAGGAAGTACCTGAGTCATAAACTTTTGACTGGAACTAGTAAGCAACTAGAAACTGCATAGGAACACTCTGGGAATCACCCAAAACACCTTGGCATCAAGGCGGGAGTTTTGAATGTTCAAGCACCATTCACGTTTTCTTCAGCAAAGTCATTCAGTTTGGAATTTTTCATACAAACAGCCCATCATTCACTAAATTATTCCGGAGCCAAACAGAAAATCATCAGGCGTCACGCAGGACACATGGTCTGCAGTCACAATCTGCTTTATTTTCAATGAAAGGCATTTTGCCCGCTTCAGCCTATCCACTCCATTCTGAAGTGACACAGAATTGGCTGTGACTCTCAAAAGCGTCTGAATCACACAGCTGTCGTGCGTTTGCAGCTTTATGAGTCACATTCAGCAGACCGGCCGAAACGAGAAGCTGTTTGCCTCTTTATGGGCGAAATCAGGAAAACCTGGCCCATATATCAGCGGTGCGGCCGGGGACGCGAGCAGACAGAGAGGGGCAGTGTGCGCCGGCGAGGGGAGGAGGGGCTGCTGGAACGGCCGTCCGCTCTCACAGAGGTGGTTTTGTGGGACAGAGAGGATGCTGGGTAAATTTACACTATGGTCTTTTGTAGACAGTCATACGGTAGGCCGATCAAACAGAAAGTCAGGCGCTCTGTAGACCTTAGTAAGGAACGTTTGACTTCTTAAAGGTCAACGGTAAAGAGTCTCAACGTTCGCTTACTGCTGACGTACATCACGGGGTTGGGCGAAAGGGAAATTGTGAAACACCTCATGACATTTCCTTTGAGTCTACTAATCAACTTGTGTAATTGGATCAGATCTGCTTGTTCAGTATGAGAGTACTGAAAATGTGCAGTGTCAGTATGTACATGTCTAAATCTGGTAAATCAGAGTTTGTGTGACGTCTCTAATAGAGTTTGACTTTTGTTGCTGGAATTTTTTATGCTGCGATTGACTGATATAAATGACGGATGATTTGAAAAAGAGTAGGGTGGATGGGTTGTCAGTTCATCAGATTGTCGTGATGATTTTTGTGTGTTGGTAAAGGTGAGAAGCATCCTGTTTTCACAGGAAATGATGCTGTTGTCAAGATTTTATCTGCTACTGTACCTGTAGTGTTTGAACTGTTGAACTTTATTACCCTTTACCCTGCATCACATCAACAACACAAACACACAATCTGCATCAAGGGGAAAAATCTAAATCAGATCGAAAACTAGGGAGTGTTTGGTGGTTGTTAGGGTGTAACTACTGTATACTTTGGTCAAATCCTTCATTTAAAGTATGAGTAATAGTAAGAGTAGTCATCATGTTTGATGCCACACTGAAAAAGTAATGTAGAATTTACTTTGAAACAATTTTCACTTACTTTTCACATATTCCAGTGACTTTTTATCTACAAAAATATTTTTTACAGTGTATATAAAACACAGACTCTTTAAAAAATGACCTTGTTATTTATATAATTATAATAATAATTCAGTTTCTACTTAAGCATAAATGAACCCTCTGGGGTCGACAAGCACACCAGCGCATTTTGTGATATTTCTTCCTTAAACTTTCATTTCTAACCAAAATTACATCATCATTTTTGATAATACAGATAAGAGCAATACATCATTCAAATCTGTAAAATATCTATTATTTGTATACACTCAAAATAACAACAAAACTTTGTGATTTTGTAAAATAAAGAAACGCGTCACAAACGAACTAGGAATGAACTGAAACTCAGCGAATACTTGACACACAGACATGAGAGAGACATCTATTGAAAGCTTGACATGTCTTGTCATGTTTGCATTATTATTTTAGTAAAAACAAGCAGAAAAAATGGGGAAATGTATTTATTAGTTTGTTTATATATTTATTTATTTATACTAATTAGTCAAATTATAAATAATACTACCAAACCGTAAAATGTTACATAATAATACTCATTTAATTTGCATACTATTATTAAATAACTAAAGTACAAAAGTAATAATATTTATGGTTGTTTTTGTTGTTTGTTTTTTCTTTACTTTGAACCATAAACCATATCCTTTTATTTTAGAAATTTGGAGGAAACTTCTCTTATAATACTATTTTTGATCGTACAGATAAAAGCAAGACATCATTGAATATTTTATTTGTATACACTCATAATAAGAACAATTATGTGTATATTTGTGCTTTTGTAAAATACAGAAAACAAACAGGGTGTGCTTTTAGGCGTCTCGGTGTCTGTGATCTTCATTTTGAAACGTGTCACAAAAATGAACTGAAACTCAGCGAATACTTGACACACAGACATGAGAGAGACATCTGTAGACAGCTTGACATGTCTACTTCAAAACGAAATAAGTCATGTCAAAAACAAATATTCTGTATTTATTAGCCTATAAATACACGCATGCAGGTATATAATATGTTTACTTGTATTTACATGTATATATTTATATTAATATGATTTATATTATATATAAATATGTTCAATATATATATATATATTTTTAAATATGTACATGCATATATATATGCATATATATATACAGTGGGTACGGAAAGTATTCAGACCCCCTTAAATGTTTCACTCTTTGTTATATTGCAGTATTGCAGCCATTTGCTGAAATCATTTACGTTCATTACACACAGCACCCCATACTGACAGAAAAACACAGAATTGTTGACATTTTTGCAGATTTATTAAAAAAGAAAAACTGAAATATCACATGGTCCTAAGTATTCAGACCCTTTGCTGTGACACTCATATATTTAACTCAGGTGCTGTCCATTTCTTCTGATCATCCTTGAGATGGTTCTACACCTTCATTTGAGTCCAGCTGTCTTTGATTATACTGATTGGACTTCATTAGGAAAGCCACACACCTGTCTATATAAGACCTTACAGCTCACAGTGCATGTCAGAGCAAATGAGAATCATGAGGTCAAAGGAACTGCCTGAAGAGCTCAGAGACAGAATTGTGGCAAGGGCACAAAAAAAAATCTACTGCACTTAAGGTTCCTATGAGCACAGTGGCCTCCATAACCCTTAAATGGAATACGTTTGGGGCGACCAGAACCCTTCCTAAAGCTGGCCGTCTGGCCAAACTGAGCTATCGGGGGAGAAGAGCCTTGTTGAGAAAGGTAAAGAAGAACTCTAAAGATCACTGTGGCTGAACTCCAGAAATGCAGTCGGGAGATGGGAGAAAGTTGTAGAAAGTCAACCATCGCTTTATGGTAGAGTTGCCCGACGGAAGCCTCTCGTCAGTGCAAGACACATGAAAGCCTGCATGGAGTTTGCTAAAAAACACCTGAAGGACTCCAAGATGGTGAGAAATAAGATTCTCTGGTCTGATGAGACCAAGATAGAACTTTTTGGCCTTAATTCTAAACGGTTTGTGTGGAGAAAACCAGGCACTGCTCATCACCTGTCCAATACAGTCCCAACAGTGAAGCATGGTGGTGGCAGCATCGTGCTGTGGGGGTGTTTTTCAGCTGCAGGGACAGGACGACTGGTTGTAATCGAGGGAAAGATGAATGCGGCCAAGTACAGGGATATCCTGGACAAAAACCTTCTCTAGAGTGCTCAGGACCTCAGACTGGGCCGAAGGTTTACCTTCCAACAAGACAATGACCCTAAGCACACAGCTAAAAGAATGAAGGAGTGGCTTCACAACAACTCCGTGACTGTTCTTGAATGGCCCAGCCAGAGCCCTGACTTAAACCCAATTGAGCATCTCTGGAGAGACCTAAAAATGGCTGTCCACCAACGTTTACCATCCAACCTGACAGAACTGGAGAGGATCTGCAAGGAGGAAGGGCAGAGGATCCCAAAAATTGTTGCATCTTTCCCAAAAAAACCATGTGATATTTCAGTTTTTCTTTTTTAATAAATCTGCAAAAATGTCAACAATTCTGTGTTTTTCTTTCAATATGGGGTGCTGTGTGTACATTAATGAGGAAAAAAATTAACTTAAATGATTTCAGCAAATGGCTGAAATTTAACAAAGAGTGAAACATTTAAGGGGGTATGAATATTTTCCGTACCCACTGTATATAATAAACACCGTACACGTATATTATGTAAACAAAAAGTTTTATTTTGGATGCGATTAATCACGATTAATTGATTGACAGCACTAAATATAATTTATTAATATGATTGATTATTATTATAAAAATAATTACATTAATGATAATAAATGCTATATGTTAGTATTATTACTAAATTTCAAATACTGGGGTCAATAGAAATTTTGTGTTCATTTAATCAAAAATACAGTCAAAAACGTAATACTGTTTAAAAAACATATAAAACAATAATCTTTGAAATTATGTCAATTTGTATATAATTACATTTAAATTTTGATTTGTATTAATGAAGGTTATGCAAACCACTATGTTGTTCAGATGACTTTGAACATTTTTTTAAGTGTAAGGTGGATGAGTTATCAGTTCAGGACAGATTGTCATGATTATTTTTGTGTGTTGTTAAAGGTGAGATGCATGGTGTGTTAATAGTTTGTCAAGATTTTATCTGCTACTCTACCTGCAGTATTTGAACTGTTTGAACTTTACTACCCTTTACCCTGCATCTCATCAACGAATCTGCATCAAGAGGAAAAGATTTAAATCAGGCTGAACGTAGAATCAAATTAGTTTTGTTTTACTCTAAAATAATTGTTTTTAGTGTTTGTTATAGGGCGTAAATACACTTTTATTTTGGAAAATAATTAAATGAATTATATGAAATATTACTGTGGCATACGTACGTTTGGGAGCCCCTTGCAGAATCTGTGAAAATAATTTGAACAAAATAAGGGAGATCATACAAAATGCATGGTATTGATTATTTACTGACTGAATAAGATATTTTACATTAAATATGTTTAAATATAGTCTAAAAGATAGTCTAAAAAGCTGAAATCATTAAAATAACCCCCTTTAAAAGTTTGGGAACCCTTGTTTTTTAATACAGGTCCTGCAGATTCTTCTGTTTTCCAGCATCTTTTGCATATTTAAACCCTTTCCAGCTGTGACTAATATTCACTGATGCTCCAGAAGGAAACGCGATGCATTAAGAGCCGGGGGGTGAAAACTTTTGAATTTGAAGATCAAGGTAAATTGTACTTAATTTGTCTTCTGGCAAACATCTGTTGCTTCTGAAAGGCAGTACTAAATGTAAATATTTGATAATAAGAAAAATTTGGACATCTTCATCCTGTTCAAAAAAATGAAAATATGATACATTATATGAAAAGATTAAATATATATTTTACATTTTATATTTTTTACAACGTTATTTTAAATTGTAATAATATTTTACAATATTTCCTTAAATACTATCAAATATACACTTAAAATATATAATACTAAAATATTTAAAAAAGTAAAGATTTTAAAATAATAAAAACATTTTAGCAAAAATGTAAGCATTTTAAATGAAACATTTCATTTAAATTACTTTTATTTTAAATTAAATTGTGTAAAATATGACACATGATATAAAAATATTAAGTATATATTTTACATTTTATATTTTTTACAACGTTATTTTAAATTAAATTGTTATATATTTTAGCAAAACATTTTAGCACAAATGTAAGCATTTAAATTAAATATTTTATTTTAAATTACTTTTATTTTAAATTAAATTGTATAAAATATGATAAATAAAATAAAAAAACATATAAATAAAGTATATATTTTATAAAATTTATAAAAAAAAATACAATTTAAATTATGTCATTAAAAATGCTTACCTTATTTTAAAATGTATAAATATATTACTCAGGACAGCACTAAATAAAAAATAACATGCATTTTCTATGATCTCTCTTATTTTGTTTAAATTATTCACATTTTCACAGATTCTACAAGGGGTTCCCAAACTTTTGCATACCACTGTATATATTAGTAGTGTTATTGTTAATATTAAAATCTGGTGTCAGTAAGATTTTTGTGTTCACCATAGCTGCATTTATATGATCAAAAATACAATCAAAACAGTAATACTTTTAAAAAACAGTCAATTTAATCATTTGTGTGACAGTTCAGCTGATTTTTTTATATAACAGTGTTTATATAATTTATTATTCTTTTTTCACAGATGTCAAAATTGCTTCTTTTAATCCTCTGAATATACCAAAATGATCTTTTCCATAATTCTAGGCATCACTAGTTGACATTGGCACTTGCTTGGCTTCATTTAGGTCTCTGAAAGTTGCCCACTCGTTGTTCTCTCTCAAGCTCCCGTGGCGATGACATATTGATGCTGTTATTCGTGTGTATCCATGCCAGGCTTCAGATCTACACACGCCGCTTAAATGGACTCCATATGTGAAACATCTTGAGCGCAGGAGGCTTCTCTAAAATGACCTTATTCATCAGGAGTAATGCACTGTATATCCCTCACAGACGTCAGCAGGATTAATGCAAACCCTTCGCTCGCTTTTACAGCGCTTACGCACATGGCATTCAGAGCTCATTGTTGGATGTGGTCACCTTATTTGTAGATGCTCAGTGATTAACTCATCAATTATACTCTAGGGACTGAATTTATTGAAGCGTTAGCATGCATGCTAATCGATGCATGTGGTATTTCTGCCACATGACCAATCATAGGAGCATGATGAATACCGTCTCAGTAAATCCACAGCAGAAAACCACACTTGCTAAATGTTTTGTTTAAATCAGGACTATTTTCTTGATAGATGTTCAGATTGTTTAGTCTGTTCCTCATCAACTGATTGGTTTAATGCCTTTAAATGTCAATGGTTTGCCTTAAGATATAATGTGAGGCCAGAACAATACTCCAGTTCACGAAGAGAAGCACTTCTAGTAATCTCAGTTCACATACCACCACGTTCCTGACTGTGTCAGAGTGCATTTCATAATGCAGCGTAAGGACATTGCATTGTCAGCATTACCACAGTTTTTTTAAACACGTAAAAAAACAATAACACATTACAAAGGAAGTACACAGGGCCAAGAAGTAAGCATTATATTTCCGTTGTTAAGAGTGCTGTATAGCCACAAGATATAAACATTACATGATACTTGTGTGACAAAATTACACTGAAATTCATTGTTTTTGAAAGAAGTCTCTCCAAAGCTGCATTTATTTAATCAAAATACAGTAAAACACTGCTGTTGTGAAATATTGTAATTTAAACATTTTTTTTATATTTGACTAATTTTAAAATGTATTTTATTCCTGTGATGCAAAGCTGAATTTTCAGCATCATTACTCAACGTGTCACATGATCCTTCAGATATCATTCTGATATGCTGTTTTGCTGTTTAAGAAGTATTTCTATCAGTGTTGAAAGTAGTAGTGCTTTTTAATATTTTGTGAAAAAACTTTATTTAAGGATTCTTTGGTAAATAGAGTTCAAAAGAAAAGCATTTGAAATATTTTCTAACATTATAAATGTTTTTACTGCCACTTCTAATCAATTTAATGCAGCAATTGATTCCTTGCTGAATAAAAGTACATAAAATAATTTGATGTGGAATTTACTTTAATTTCAATTACTAGTTAATTTTACAAATAAATGCAAAGAAACAATGAACACGTTGAATTAAACATTATAATCTTAAGTTTAAAAAGACAGAAATTGTACTTATAGTACTAATAGCATTTATAAAATTTACTCCAATAATCTTTGTTTTATTTATCTTCAAAAAAAGAAAACAAAAATTGCCCCTAAATTTTGGAACAAAAGTGTCTTTTAACTGCACACAATACAGTTGAGGTCAAAAGTTTACATACACCTTGCAGCATCTGCAAAAGTTAATTAGTTTACCAAAATACAAACTGCATGTTATTTTTTATTTAGTACTGACCTGAATAAGATATTTCACATAAAAGATGTTTACATATAGTCCACAAGAGAAAATAAAAGTTGAATTTATAAAAAGTTTACATACACTGATTCTTAATATTGTGTTGTTACCTGAATGATCCATAGCTGTTTTTTTTTAGTAATAGTTGTTCATGAGCCCCTTGTTTGACCTAAACAGTTAAACTGCCCACTGATCTTCAAAAAAATTCTTAAGGTCCCACAATATCTGTGGTTTTTCAGAATTTTTATCTATTTGCACCCTTTTAACAATGACTGTGCGATTTTGAGATCCCTCTTTTTACACTGAGGTCAACTGAGGAACTCAACTATGCAACTATTACAGAAGGTTCAGACACTCACTGATGCTCGAGAAGGAAACACGATGCAATAAGAGAAAACGTCTCAGGTTACGTATGTAACCCTGGTTCCCTGAGGGAACGAGACACTGCGTCATCAACGCTTTGGGGAACGCCATTGGCGGGCCGCACTCTGAACATGTCTACAACCAATGAAATGACGGGAGTGACGTCACCGACGTGGTGACGTCAGCGACCAGGAAGTATAAAGCACGTGCGTTTGATGCCGGCGTCAGCTCTTAGGGAATGAAGCGAGTGCCGTAGGGATGCGGGAATTATGGTCCATGACGCAGTGTCTCGTTCCCTCGAACCAGGGTTACATATACGTAACCTGAGACGTTCCCTTCCGGGAACTCGAACTGCGTCATCAACGCTTTGGGGAACGAGACTACCCACGCCCCCATGATTCCAAATCCCTGCGCAGTGTCTGTCTGCTGCTAGGCCAAGGGAAAGGAACGCGTTGAGTCTCTGGTGCATCACTCCAGAGAAGAAGTTCCCTCTGTCTGGTAACACTAAGGCGCCAGAACAAGAAGGAAACAGTGTCTGGAATACTTACCTGCCAAGACACTGCGATAACTCCGCCTGGGAAACTTGCCAGGACGCGAGTGGTATTACACCTCTGTCTGGGAACCCAACGTGCCAGAACCAGAGGGACTGAATGAACTCGGCCTGGTATACCTGCCAGGACACGAGGGGGATGAGCCATTGTCTAGTGTAACACGGACAAGAGGGCTGTATAGTCCTCGGCCCTCAGGCACACGAGGAGAGCATAGAAAGTGATCCTGGGCCCTCAAGCCCACCAGGAAAATGTTAGTCCTCTACCAGAGTCATGATTAGTCCGGATCCTCAACCGGAGTGAGAGGGAGAAACCCTCCTTGGCCCTCGAGCCCACGAGGAGAGTGATAGATCTCTTCTTGTTCGTCAGCCAGAACAAGAGGTACTCCTCGGCCCTCAGGCACACGAGAAGTCTTAGTCCTTTGTCTGGGAAGAGCCAGAACAAGAGGGACCGAATAAGCCATTGTCTAGTATTCCTACGGACAAGAGGGCAGTAAATACCTCGGCCCTCGGGCACACAAAGAAAAAGGTAGTCCTTTGCCTGGTTCCTTGCCAGAGCAAGAAGGACTCAAGTAGTGTCTGGTGTACCTGCCAGAACACTGAAATGTCTCCGCCTGGGAGTTTGCCAGGACGCGAGTGGTATTACACCTCTGTCTGGGGACCTTACGTGCCAGAACAAGAGGGAGAATATTCCTTGGTCTGGTCATACCAGAACCAGAGGGAGAATGACCTTGGTCTAGTCTTACTAGAACCAGTGGGGAGGATATTCCTCGGCCCTCAGGCACACGAAGAGAACAGTATTCCTTGGTCTGGACGTGCCAGAACCAGAGGGAGCAAATAATCCTTGGTCTAGAAACTACTAGAACCAGAGGGAAGTAAACCTCGGCCCTCAGGCACACGAGGTACATCTCCTGTCTTGAGAGCTGCCAGACCAGGAGGGATGAGACTCTGGGCCTAGCTTGATGCTAGGACATGAGGACTGCGGAGCCAGGAGTGGCTCTGAGATCAAGTTCGTAGAACCTAACGAACGTGAGAGGTGAGGACCAACCCGCCGCACTGCAGATGTCCTGGATCGGGACACCTGCTTTCAGAGCTTTAGAGGCCGAAAGACCTCGAGTAGAATGAGCCTTGACTGCCATCGGGGATGGGAGACCAGAGGACTCGTATGCAGTAGATATAGCATCTACGATCCATCTACCTATGGTGGGTTTAGATGCTGGGCAACCCCTTCTTGGAGGGCCGTAGCAAACCAACAATTGCTCTGTTTTACGCCACAGGGCAGCTCTGTGGACGTATGTGTCAAGTGCTCTTACAGGACACATGTAATTATACTTCCGGTCTTCTTGCTCCACGAATGGAGGAGGGTAAAACGCCTGTAGCGTTATCGGCTGTGGTGTTGAGGTCGGGACCTTCGGAACATACCCAGGTCTTGGGTAAAGGAACGCTTTGGCCAAACCAGGGGCAAAGTCGATATAAGAGGGGGCCACTGAAAGGGCCTGAAGGTCCCCGACTCTCTTCAGAGAAGTCAAAGCAAGAAGCAGCGCTGTCTTGATAGTAAGCATATGATCTGAGATCTCCTCAATGGGTTCGAAGGGAGGCTTACATAAAGCTTCTAACACCACAGCCAAGTCCCACGTGGGGACTCGCGGTCTGACTCGAGGCCTCAACCTGAGTACACCGCGGAGGAAACGTGAAACCAGTGGGTCTCTACCCACTGAGAGGCCACCCAGAGGGGCGTGGTAAGCCGATATAGCCGCCACGTATACCTTCAAGGTGGAGTGGGTAAGCCCTGTGGAAAGCCGAGTCTGCAAGAACTCCAGCACTGTACCAACTGGGCAGTTAACTGGGTCTAAACAGCGTTCATGACACCATGACACGAACAGGTTCCACTTAAGGCTATACAGTTTCCTCGTAGAGGGAGCTCTGGACTGGAGGATGGTCTCAACAACCTCAGTTGAGAGACCAGCCCTTATGAGATGTGCCCCCTCAGGGGCCACACCCATAGTTTCCACATCTCCGGGTGGGGGTGGCAAATTGCGCCCCCGGCCTGGGATAGGAGGTCCCTCCTGACGGGAATCTCCCAGGGAGAGCCGTCTAGGAGGGCAATTATGTCCGAGAACCATACTCGGGCCGGCCAGTACGGGGCTACTAGTAGCAGCCGCACTCCGAACCGGCGTACCCTTTCCAGAACTCCCGGGAGCAGAGCGATCGGGGGAAATGCGTACAGACGAAGCCTCGGCCAAGTCTGTACCATGGCGAGTACCAGAGGGGACATTGCGATGTCTCTCGAGTCGCAAAGAGGTCCACTTGAGCCTGGCCAAACACTCTCCAGATCTGCTTCACTACTTGAGGGTGAAGCATCCATTCCCCAGGTCTCGTCCCCTGTCTCGACAGGACGTCTGCTCTCACATTGAGACGTCCGGGTATATGGACTGCTCTCAATGATTGAAGCCTTCCTTGAGCCCACAGGAGGATCTGGTACGCCAGCTTGTACAAGGGGCGTGAACGCAGACCACCCTGGTGGTTGATATAAAAGACTATCGTGACGTTGTCCGACTGGACCAATACGTGACGGTTTCTTAAGTGGTCGAATCCCATACGACACCCAGATAAGTGGTTCTCTGTAATGGAGATAGCACACTTTTCTTGGCGTTGAGTCTCAACCCCAGTTCTGTCATATGAGCGAGAACAGCACCTTGATGCTGAACCGCTAACTGCTCTGAGCTGGCTAAAATCCGCCAGTCGTCTATGTAGTTGAGTATGCGGATGCCCTGGAGTCGCAACGGAGCCAGTGCAGCATCCACACACTTCGTGAAAGTTCGGGGTGAGAGAGCTAGGCCGAACGGAAGAACCCTGTATTGGTAAGCTTCGCCCCTGAAAGCAAACCTCAGGAACTTCCTGTGTTGAGGAAGGATGGAGACGTGGAAATATGCGTCTTTTAGATCTATCGTGACAAACCAGTCCTCGGACCTGATTTGAGACACGACCTGTTTGATAGTCAACATCTTGAACTTCAGTTTCTTTACTGAGCGGTTCAAGTGTCTGAGATCTAAAATGGGCCGCAGCCCACCATCCTTCTTCGGAACTATGAAGTACCGGCTGTAGAACCCGGACTCTCTGTGCTGAGGAGGGACCACCTCGATGGCCTCCTTCCTCAGAAGGGAGTTTACTTCCTGTTCCATTACCAGACCCTGCTCGGGGCCCACCTCGGTGGGAAATACCCCGCTGAAAGGTGGCGGCGGAGCGCCGAATTGGATAGAATAACCTTTCTCTACAGTACGCAGGACCCATGCAGATACATTCGGCAGTAGTTTCCACGCTGCCAGATAATCTACTAAGGGAACCAGCCTCTCGAGACTGGTTTCTGGATTTATTTGAACAGCTGATTCGGTGGCCTGTAATAGCGAACTGGCAGGAAACACCTGAATCGGCTGTTCTGAAAGTCCCCGTGGGGACGGTGAACTCTCTAGCTCCGCTACGTTTCCGGGCGGAAGGACCAGAGAATGATGTTCGCGGGAGACTGCCGCGCCCTGTAACATAGGCAGGGTTAGCTGACGAATCTCCTGAGGGCCCCGGGGAGAGGCGGCCACCATGTACTGTGGTGAACCACTGACCTCCCCGAGAGGGGCTGCCCTCATTGGCCCTGAGCCACAGCAGTCAGGGCCTTTTAGCCGAGGACCTCTTGGACTGGAGGACGACCCTCAGGTCAGCCCTCTTCCCAGAGGCCCCCGACTTGGAGTGCTGCTTACCCCGACCTCTAGGCTTAGCCGGAGGAGCACGGGTTGCAACACTCCTCTTTTGCGTTTCCCTATATGAGGAGCTAGCACACGGCTGGGGCTGCTCCCGATCAGCCAGAGGAGTAAACACGGCGAGGAAGAAACTTCTGGAATGCCGCCGCCTGCTTGCGGGCCTCCTGGTGCCTGCTGACAACCATGTCAACAGAGTCACCAAAGAGGCCGGTTGGATGCAGGGGGGCGTCCAGAAGCGTGACCCTGTCCTTCTCTTCCTCATTTCGGACAGGGTCAACCACAGATGTCTCTCCGCGGCCACCAAGGCTGACATAGACCGACCCACAGCGCGGGCGGTCTCTTTAGTGGCCCGGAGAGCGAGATCTGCGGTGCGCCTCATCTCTGAGACGCTTACTTCCTCGCCGTCATTCAACTCCTGCAGCAGTAGGCCGCCATGGTGTGTAGGCAAGCCCCAGCCTGACCTGCTGCCGTGTATGCCTTGCCCATCAAGCCTGAAGTAACTCTAAGCGGCTTGGTGGGCAAGGACGGAGCCTTCAAAGATGATGCCTGGCCCGGTGACAGATAGCCCGCGAGCGTCTGTTCAACCGGCGGCATCATCTTATAGCCGCGCTCACTCATCCCAGCCACATTCCCATAATGATCAGTGGCTGAAGAGAATAAGCGGGCTGAATAAGGTTTTCCCCATGATTTGGCGATCTCATCATGCAAATCAGGGAAAAACGGAAGGCTCCGTCTAGGAGGTGTTGACTTAGTCCGCAGGAAGCGTTCATCCAGACGGCTTCTCTGCGGCTCATGTGTTTGCTCAACCGGCCAGTCGATATTTAATTTGGCCACAGCACTAGTCAACACCTCTACTAGCTCCTCATAATGGGGTGAACGGGGGGGCGGTTGAACTGTGTCAAGGCTTTCCACATCAACCTCCTCGGAGGAAGACAGGAGAAGCCTTGATTCGTCCTCTACTGGAGAGGAAGGAACCGCAGTGCGGGCTTCCACATCCAGTAAGAGGTCGCTAGATCCGCCAGGTGAGGAGGGAGATAAGGCTGGGCCCGTCTCCATTCCCTCCAGCAGATCTAGTTGCGAACCCCATGAGTGCAGCTGCCGCTCTGCCTCGGCGGAAGCGGGGCCAGACCCACGGGGAGCGCTGGTGAAAGCCCCCTCCTCAAAGAGGGCTCTCCGGGAGCGAAGCACCCGCAGTGGAAGACGATCACACTGCCTACAGCCAGCCCCCTCGAGGGCTGACTGAGCATGCTCCGCTCCCAAGCAGACTACACATAGGTTGTGTGTATCCCCACCAGCGATGAATCGCTGGCAAGGGGGAGCACACCGCCTATGTGGCTGCTCAACCGCTCTAAACTCTCTCTTTAGTTTTCTTTCCCCTTTTCCTGGCATATTGCTCAAACAAAAGCTGTGCAATTGGCACAAAGAACAGCAATATTCAGGTTGTAAGACAGACACATACACAGAGCGCTCTCGCTGAATGACAAAAGCTGACGCCGGCATCAAACGCACGTGCTCTATACTTCCTGGTCGCTGACGTCACCACGTCGGTGACGTCACTCCCGTCATTTCATTGGTTGTAGACATGTTCAGAGTGCGGCCCGCCAATGGCGTTCCCCAAAGCGTTGATGACGCAGTTCGAGTTCCCGGAAGGGAACTTTTGAACGGAACGAAGATGTGTACATTTTTCGAATTTTGCCTAAATATCTTTTTACATACAGAAGATACTTGTATGGTTCCCAGAAGACAAAATAAGTGAAATTTACCCTGATCTTCAAATTCAAAAAGTTTCCACCCCCTGGCTCATCAAATCCATTGTATTTTATTTTGAAGCATCAGTGAGCGTTTGAACCTTCTGTAATAGTTGCATATGAGTCACTCAGTTGTCCTCAGTGTGAAAAGATGGATCTCAAAATCATGCAGTCATTGTTGGAAGGGGTTCAAATACACAGAAGTGCTGAAAAACCCAAAAATCTGGTCAGTACTAAATAAAATATAACATGCATTTTCTATGATCCCTTATATTTTGGTCAAATAATAAACATTTTGCAGATTCTGCAAGATGTATGTAAACTCTTCACCTCAACTGTAAGTAAAACTGATAACTTTTGAAATGTTAAAGAATGTCAAATCACTGATGACTTTCATTATATGGGCAGAAAAACACCATTTCAAAGTGATGACAGAAGTTTAATCAATCCTGTAAAGGGTTAGTTCACCCCAAAGTGAAAATTCTATCATTAATTTATCACCCTCATGTTGTTCCAAACCTGTAAGACCTTGTTCATCTTCAAAACACAAATTAAGACATTTTTGATGAAATCCAAAAGCTTTCTGATCCTCCATAGACAGCAACGCAAATGCCACGTTCAAGACCCAGAAAGGTAGTAAGGACATCATTAAAAAAGTCCATGTGACGTCAGTGGGCCAACCTTAATTTTATGAAGCTACGCGAATTTGTGCGCAAAGAAATAAAATAATATTGACTTTATTCAACAATTTCTTCTACATGTAATCTGGATTATGGAATCAGATTGCAAACATTTAATACTTGTAATTAGATTATATATTTTAAATACTCATAATCAGATTACAGCTACTTTTAAATCCTAAATAATGTCATGTTTAATGCATTTCGTGATGTTAATAACGAAGAATGGAATATATTTGATTTCCCTTTGTTTTTTTTATAATAGTCTCATTCATATCTATAAACAAGTTACAGGTCATAAGTAATCTAAAAATAATCCAAAAGTAATCAGAATTCATTACCTAACATGAGTAATCTAATTTATTACACAAAAGTTGTGTAATACAGATCCGTGAAGTTTGAACAAGAAAACCCCATGACCTTGTCAGTGCAACATTTTCCAAGGTCAATAAATGTTAATTTAGACACAGCACATCATTCTTTACCCATGCAAAAGCAAAGTTCTTTGTGAAATCTATAGCTGCAGCCCGAGGGCAGACTCCAGCTTGAGCGTCGCACGGAAATCTGCTCCGCGATTTAGCGGCGTCTCAACCTCAGGGGGAAGTGGTTTACTTTGCTTGGCTCCTGTTGAGCTTTGACTGGATGCTGGCCAGCAAGGGGAGTAAAGTTTGCCTCTCGGGTTGCTCCTGCAAACACAGGCCTGGCTTTGATTTCATAGCTCCTTCTCGTTAGCCCTATCGGGGATCAAATGGAGGTGGTGGGGGGTGTTGCGAGTCGTGATCTCTCAATAAATATAAATGCTGATACCACCTTGGAAAAGCCTCATGTCTACTAAAAGATCAAAGTTAACGCTCAATGTGAGGGTGGTGGAGTCATTCAGACTGACGAATGCATTGCAGACCCTTTCTGCAGGATTTGTAGCGGACCTGATTCATTCCTCTCGGCTTTAGGCCTTTTAAATGTTGTCTTGTCAACTCTTTGTCCAGCAGCCTGTCTTTATTGTAACTGGTAGGCTATATTTTCAATTTATTAAATTAGGCAAAATTAAATATTTACTTTTCATAGATCTTTTCAGGGGATTTTTTTTTTTCAGCCACCAAAATTATTATTTATAAAGAGCATTAAACCTACCTAGGGACAGTTTTATTTTATCTTTTTATTACTTTGATAATTAAGTATCACTCAACACTAAAAATACAGTTCTATAATTCTCATTACACTAATGCTAAAAATACTTAATTTATTTTTCATAATGGTACAAATATCTTCTTTTTTTTTTTTTTTTTTACAGATTTTTTAAAGGTTCATACTTTATACCTGTCTAGGATTTTTTTTTCAACCCCAAAAATGATTATGTATAAATAACATTAAAACTACTTAGGGCTAGTTTTATTTTATTTTAATTCATTCTTTTTTTTAGTTTAGTTTATTTAATTTTATTTAATTTTTTTATTTAATTTTATTACTTTCATAATTAAGTACATTTTCACTCAATACCAAAATATACAATTCTCATTCTGCAAAAAATTATTTTATTTTCATAATGTTAAAATAGTATTTATTTATTTATTTTTCACAGATCTTTGAAGATTCATACTTTATACCCAAAATGATTATGTATAAAGAACATTAAACCTACTTAGGGCCAGTTTTTATTTAATTTCTTTTTTTTATTATTTTTTCTATTTTATTACTTTCATAATTAATACAATTTTTTCTCAATACCAAAATAATTCTATAATTCTCATTATATTAATGCTAACAAATAATTATTTTATTTTCATAATGTTATAGTATTATAGTATAGTGTTATAGTGTGTTTTTCACAGATCTTTTCAAAGTTCATAATTTATGAATTAAAATGTTTTGTTTTGTTTTGTTTTATTTTATTTATTTATTTAATAATTAAGTAAATTTTTCCTCAATACCAAAATGCAGATCTATAATTCTCATTACTCTAATGCTAAAAACTAATCGTTGAACATATATTTATTATATGAATATTATGCTAAAAGTAGAGTAGTATATTTATTATATTGTTATTTTATTTAAATAATATTAATTTTTACATTTTATAATTAATAGTATATTCATATTGTCAATAAATATATAGAATTTAAAAGTCAAAATAATAGTGTATTTTGAATATTAAAGCCCTTTTTAACTTATTCACTAATTTATTCATTCTTTCTTTCACTGCAACATAACAATCTGAGAATCAGCATTGAAAAAAAAAAGAAATTTACAAAAATAAAAACTCAAAACTAGACATGTGATAATTAATTAAAAACTTTTTTCATTTTCTTGTTGTTTTGGGTTAAAATTTGACCTTAATGTGTTTTTTAGATGAGATTCATCCATCAAGATAATTTACTAACAAGATAATTGAGCATTAATCATTCTATCCCCAATTTGGTTTCAATTAACTACATTCTCAGGCGACAGAAGAGCAGAGAAATAGGCAATAAGTTTTGGAGTCCCTCCCACTAAGCTCCCCTGGGTCTGAGGCTCATTGACACATCAGCACAAGACGATGTTAGCAGAGAGAGAGAGAGAGAGAGTGTCAGACAGACTGCACAGTAGGTGAGTTTGGAGACCGAGCTAGTGACACAATGGAAAGGACTATGAAGCGAGCAGTGAGCTATTAATCCAGCTACTATCAGTGCAGAATGACTAGATCAGCAGCACTCAGCCCACCATGAAAGATCACTGCTCCTCTATCTGCACCGCTCCCGCCGGACCACATTTTCTGGCCATGCAGCAGAGGCTGGATCCTGAATACATATCCGTGTGTCTCTTACCAGATGAATCCTACCAGAAGCTGGCCGTGGAGACCATGGAGGAGCTAGACTGGTGCCTGGACCAGCTGGAGACCATCCAGACGTACCGCTCCGTCAGTGACATGGCCTCCAACAAGGTGAGATGGCAGCTTGTATACTCCCACTTCACCTCCAAATTGCTGGAAACAGCAGGACATCTTTATGCATGTTTTCATGGAAATTCAATTTTCAAATTTTAACATCTCCATTAAGAACTTTTAACATCTATGGAGTCTTTCAGTTGCACAAAAGTTCTTTTCTTTTACTAAGAAAATGGTTCTTTTAGGAACTGTTTATTTGGGGCAACCAAAAATGGTTCTTCTATGGCTTTTCTGCAAAACCGCTCTTTTGGAAGTTTCATTTTTATGAATGTACTGCTTGTTTGAGTCTTCCGTTCATGTCAGCAGAGTAGTTTTTAATGCTTTCCACATTTGTCTGTCATTTCAAAGTTTAATAAGTCAAATGTTTTGTTGGAATATTAATGAGATGCAATGAGGAGGATTTGGTACTTTCTTGTGGCATTCTGCAATGTGACCCTGGAACACAAAACCAATCTTAAGTAGCACAGGTATATTTGTAGCAATAGCCAAAAATACATTGCATGGGTCAAAATTATCGATTTTTCTTTTATGCCAAAAATCATTAGGACATTAAGTAATGATCATGTTCCATGGAGATACTTTGTAAATTTCCTACAGTAAATATATCAAAACTTAATTTTTAATTAGTAATATGCATTGCTAAAGACTTCTTTGGACAACTTTAAAGGCGATTTTTTCAATATTTGATTTTTTTGCACCCTCAGATTCTAGATTTTCAAATAGCTGTATCTCGGTCAAATATTGTCCTATCCTAACAAACCATACATCAATGGGAAGTTTATTTATTCAGCTTTTCTAAATTTTAATTTAAAAAATTTACCCTAATGACTGATTTAGTGGTCCAGGGTCACAAATCATCATTCACTCATCCTCATGTCATTGCAAACTTAAAAGAAGATATTTAGAAGAATGTTTGCAGTCAAACAGCTTTGGTTCCCATTGACTTCTATTGTATTTTTTGTCCATGGGTCAAAGACGAAAAAGGAATTAAGCATAAAAAACAATAAGTGTAATACTGCTTTAAAACTGTTGATTTTCCAAAAAAAAAAATATTAAAAAGTTTTCTATTTAATTTAATTGCATTTAAAATTGCATTTGTGTTTTTGTTTTTCTGAGCAAAAAAATAAATATCATACATTTTTCCCTAATTTAACAGTCTTATCAGGCATATTTACAACAAAAATCAATTTATGATATATTAAAAGACAATTTCTTTCACCCCAAATACTAATTAGTTGTAATTCTACATTTTTTAAATTTGCCACTATCCAAGGTTTTGCCCATTTGTCATAAGAATTTTTTACTTGTTTAAAACACAATAAAATGTAATATTCTCCCTTATTCTTTTATATATTTTAATATGCACAAGTCAGAATAAGCATGTTGTTTAAATTTTTACATAAATATTGTGTTACACTGAACAATGTATCATTATTTCAACTAAATTTTGACATTTTATTCTCCAGAGTTCCATCTATGGACATAAAATCACTTTTGTAAATTTCTTTTGATGTGGACATCTTAACGTCTTTGACCCCCATACAATGTAAGTCTATGGAAACCGGAACTGTGTAGTTATCAACATTCTTCAAAATATCTTCATATGTGTCCAGCAGAAAAAAGAAATTCGTACAGGTTTGCAATGATGTGAGGGTGAGTATATTATGACAGAATTGTCCTTTAAACTATCACTTTAAGTATCTTTTATGATGTTCTGTCTGGTATTCAGGTAGTTTTTAGTTGCTTAGACAATGTCTGAACATTTTAGTCATCTTTGTGCCAGAGTCTGCTGGTATTGGTTAGTCACAGCTCTCAGATGCAGTGTTGAATCCTGGATTTTTTAGTGTTGATACATGAATGTGGATGTGGTCTGCAAGGTTAATACATGGAACGTCATTCAAGAAGAGTTGTTGATTTGAGATCTACAGATATTGACACATTTACACTACCAGTCAAAAGTTTTTAATGTTTTGAAAAAGTCTCTTCTGCTCACCAAGCCTGCATTTATTTGCAAAAGCAGTAATATTGTGAAATATTTTTGCTTTTTAAAATAACTGCGTTCTATTTGAATATATTTTAAAATGTAATTTATTCCTGTGATCAAAGCTACATTTTCAGCATCATTACTCCAGTCTTCAGTGTCACATGATCCTTCAGAAATCATTCTTATATGCTGATTTGCTGTTCAAGAAACATTTATTATTATTATTAGTAGTAGTAGTAGTAGTAGTAGTAGTAGTAGTAGTAGTATCAATATTTAAAACAGTCGTGGACATTTTTTCAGGATTCTTTGATGAAAAGAAAAATCCAAAGATTTATCTAAAATATAAAGATTTTGTAACATTATACACTATACCATATATATTATTTTTTTTATTATTTTTTATTTTAGAAAGAAATGATAAAAATCAATACCTTTATTTAGCAAGGATGCTTTAAATTGATCAAAAG